>NC_088336.1:2540000-2840000 GCF_036884655.1 Musa acuminata AAA Group | reverse complement strand
TTCAACACTCTAGAACTAAATATATTAATATTAGGCAACACTTTATACAAGATCATGTTAATAATCATGATATAATCTTAGAGTTTATTGATATGAAACATCAATTAGCTGATATTTTTATAAAGCCTTTAAGTGAAGAACAATTTTATTTTATTAGAAGAGAATTAGGAATGTTAATTTGTCCGAATACATGAATTTAATGTATATCTTTTCCGGACTATCTGTCTCTTAATGTATTTCATGAATGGAGCTTTTACGAATTTATTTCAGTTTTATCTTCCTTGATATCATGTTTACTTCATATCATTGCTCCATCACTTAATGATTTTTTTTTAAATCGAATTCATGATTTATGAAGTCTCATTTGTGATGCACCTCTCCCATGAATTTTTCCATATTCTTCTCATGAAAGCTGAATTTTATGAATTTCAATGGATATCTTAATCCTTGAAAGATGAATTTTCATGTGTGAGAATGATTTGCAAGATTGGGAATTTGATTTCATATGGATATCTCGATCCTTTTCATGAATCCCTTTTCTTTGTCAAAATGAAAGCATGTTTCAACAAAAACTTATTTATTGCTTTTGACTTGATTCAAATCATTTCACAAATTTAGTTCTTAATGGATTCTCTCCTTACCTTCTTTCCTCTTTTTCATGTAAAATTATGATGACAAAGGGGGAGAAGTTGATGGAATCTATCGCTTTAATGTTGATAACATTTAATGATGAGAACTTTTGAGTGTGAAACTTGCTTGAATTTTTTTTTACCACACTTGCATTGTTGATTTGTTCTCCTTTTTGTTGATGACAAAGGGAGAGAAATAATACCAAAATGTGGTAAATTGATGACAAGTGTATGCAATGTATTTTATCATATATATTTGAAATATTTGCTTGATAAATTTCTTTCATTATGATAAGATATCTAGAGCTTAACTTGCTATTTTACAATTGATATCTTGCCATAAAATGATGAATTGCCATCTTTGTCATCTTTCATATTTGAAATAACATACTTGAAAATGGATGTCATGCCTTGACATCATTTTGATAAGCACTTGGCATGGTATTTTGAGAATGTTAGATCATGATGGGAATCAAGATGTGCATATTGATAAGTTTAATGAACTTATCTTATCAGTTTGTTTCTTGAATTCAAAGACCTTGAATTCAAGAATGTCTTTTCTCAAGTATAGCATATAGATAGGGGGAGTTAAGGGTAACTCCGTAATCAATTGATTGTCATCATAAAAAAAGGGGAGATTATTAAATCTCAGATTTTGATGATGAAGTCAATTGTAAATTGTTTGATTTAATCTATATATTGAGAAAAGTACACAGGATTAACTATGATAGTAGTAAGACATAAAGCAGGTGTTGTGCCGGAGTCAAGATCGAGATCTTGTTGGAAGTTCAAGAGTTCGTCGAAAGTCCGGACATTCGTTAGAAGTTCTACCGGAACCAACCGAGAAGTCTAGGCGCTTGCCAAAGAAGCTCATCGGAACTTGCCAAGAAGATCATCGTAAAGTCCAGGAGCTTGCTGGGAGTCCACCGGAACATTACCGAGAGTTCATCGGATGTTCGCCGGAAGCTCATCGAAAGAGTAATTAACGTACTGAAATAAGAAGTCCTATGATTATGTCTTAATTATTGTAGTTAGATCGTAAATTAAGTTAGGATTGGGAGGTAATCTCACTAACTTAATTAGGGGCCAATTGGGCCCTTAACAGGGCTGAATTGAGCAGCTCATTTAGCACCTAAAATCTTATCCGATGGTGGCACCGCCTAGAAGACAATGTCCTGAGTTGTCTGGGTGGTGGTACCATCGGTAGTGAATGCTACTAGTGGTGGTATCATCCTTGTCAAGCAGTGGTACCACCTAGTGTTAAACCGACGGCGGTAGTATTGCCCAGTAACGATGGTGGTACCGCCAGTACCACTAAATCCGGGGATGTGACATGTTTTGGCTCCAATTTTGAAGCCATTGGGGCCTATAAATACCCCACCCTTTTCTGCATGAAAGGCCATGAAAGTGTTTAACATATTCTTGAATCTTTAGGGTGTTAAGTGTTGTAAAAGTTAGAAAGAACCCTCCCCTCCCTCTCTTAGCTTTGTAAACATCCAAGAAAGAGGAGTGAGGCTTATAAGGGTTATCTCCTAAACCTGGGAAAAGGAGAAAGCACTGTAAAGAGATTTTTGGTCTTCACATATTGAAGGAAAGCCTTTAGTGGACATTGATGACCTCGACGGAGGAGGAATTCGAAAGTGGATGTAGGTCGCATCGACCAAACCACTCTAAATTCTAGTTTGTATTTCATTTGTGCAATTTAAATTACTACAAACCTCCTTTTTTTTTGTACTTTTACAAAAGCTTTCAAATTTAATTTCTCTCCAAAACTGATTGAATCGAAGCAATTTTTGTCGGAATCGGTTTTAATCGAAACGAAGACTTTTGAAATCGGGAAAGTTTTCCGTTGCACTAATTCACCCCCTCTCTTAGTGCCACTTTTGATCATAACAATTTTTTGTTAAACATATTGTACTAGTGTTATCACATTTTATAGGTATGTTTTTCAAGTGAATTCCATAATCTTATGATGTGTTTTTTATCCATATGACTTATGCACAACATGCACCTACTGCTATATACTAGAAGACCAAGAGACAAGTACATGACCTAAGAGTTGACATGTTCCAAATGTGCTTTTTCTATCTATTTGACAACCAGTAAAATCAACATCGACATAAGCAATCAATTCAAGATTTTTAGTTTTTGGATGCCATAATCCTAGATTAGGAGTTCCTTTTAGGTATTTAAAAATTCTTTTAATAGATTTTAAGTGAGATTGCTTGGGATTTGACTAAAATCTAGCATATAGTCCTACACTAAACAAAATATCAGGTCTAGTTGTTGTGAGGTATAATAAACTACCTATCATACCCCTATAAGTCTTTTGATCAAAACCTTCTCCATTAATGTCCATATCTAATTTTGTAGAAGTGCTCATTGGATTTATAGCCTTAGCACTATCCATATTAAATCATTTTAATAGATCTAACGCATACTTAGTTTGACTAACAAAAGTTTTATCACTAAATTATTTGATTTGTAAACCTAGAAAAAAAATTAATTCCCCCATTAAACTCATTTCGAATTCATGGCTCATACAATTGACAAAAGATTGACATAAAGACCCAAAAATGATATCATCAACATAAATTTGAATAATAAGAAAATTATTTTTAAAATATTTAATAAACAATATAGTATTGACCTTGTCTTTCATGAAATTATTCTTAATTAGAAAGGAACTAAGTCTTCTCATATTAGTTTCAAACCATAGAGAGGCTTAGACAACTTAAAAACATGATTCAAAAAAATGGTATTTTCAAATCCGGATGGTTGTTCAACATAAACTTCGTCGGATATAAAGCCATTAAGAAAACACTTTTAACATCCATTTAAAATAACTTAAAATTATTACAACTAGCATAGACAAGGAGAATCCTTATGACTTCAAGATTATTCACAAGAGCGAATATTTCTTTATAATCAATATATTTTTCTTAGTTGAAACCTTTGGCCACTAATCTAGTTTTGTTTCTAACCACGATACTAAGTTAATCTTGCTTATTTCTAAAGACCTATTTAGTACCAATTACTAAATGGTCATTAGGTCTAGGAACAAGCTTCCATACCTCATTTCTTTCAAATTGATTTAATTCCTCATGCATTGCAAAGACCTATGAATCATCTTTCAGGGCTTCATTAATGCATTTTGGTTTAATTTGAAACAAAAAGGCTACATTAGCACAAAAATTCTTAAATGAAGAGCGAGTTTGAATACATTTTGATGTATCTCCAATGATCAGCTTCTTAGGATGAGCATCTACATATTTTCAATCCTTAGGTAAGGATTCTTTGGAAGAAGATGCATTCAAGTTGCTTAGGGGAGGAGAGTTTTTATTCAAATTTAAAACATCAAAATTAAGATCATCATCAAAATCATTTTTTTTAAATTCAAAAAACTCATTAAATACTACATGAATATATTCCTCTATAACTAAAGTTCTTTTATTAAAGACATAAAAAACTTTAGACATAGAGGAATAACCAAGAAAAATGCATTCATCGGATTTTACATCAAATTTTCCTAATGCATCTTTTTATTTAAAACAAAATATTTAAAACTGAAATTTTTAAAATATAAAATATTGAGTCTTTTGTTGTTCCATAGTTCATAGGGAGTTTTGGAGAGTAATGATCTTACAAGAACCATGTTCGTGACGTAGCATGCCGTGTTAATGGCTTCGGCCCAAAGATACTTGGGTAGACTATGCTCATTAAGCATGGTTCTTGCCATTTCTTATAAACTCCTATTTTTTCTATCAACAACTTCATTTTGTTGGGGGTTTTTTGGAGCGGAGAAGTTGTGGTTATATCTATTTGAATCACAAAAGTTTTTAAAGTCATGGTTTTGAAATTCACCACCATTATCACTTCGAATATAAGCAATCATAAAACCCTTTTCATTTTGAACTAATTTATAAAATTTTAAAAAACATTTAAAGCAATTACTTTTATGTGTTAAGTGTTAGGATCGGGGTCGTCACTAAGAGGGGGGGTGAATTAGTATAGCGGTAAAATCACGTCTTCAAAAACTTTGTTGTGATAAAAGTCATTTACGTTGAAAACCAATTTTGGAAACTTAACTTGAAAGCATACGTTTATGAATTGAAGGTAGTAAGCAATTAAACAGATTTATAGTTAAAGTAAATTGCTCAAGACATAAACGCAAACCAAATTTTTATAGTGGTTCGGTCGTCATGACCTACATCCACTCCGCCGATTCCTCTTCCGTCAAGGCTACCGGTATCCACTAACGGTCTTCCTTCAATAGGCAAAGACCAACCACCTTTTATAACTCAATTCTCCTTTTACCGGGTTTAGGAGATAACCCTTACACCCCCACTCACTCCTCTCTCAAACTACTCTAACACTTAGAACTTTGAGAGGATCTCACATAAGATTGTAGTAGTGTTTCTATACTTTTTTACTCTCAAAACTTGTGTGTTTTAACCAAGGATGAGAGGGGTATTTATAGGCTTCAAGTTGATTCAAACTTGGAGCCTAAAACTTTCCCATCTTAGGTTTCCTAGGCACAGGCGGTACCACTGCCTGCGTTGGGTGGTACCGCCGCCCAGTGTTATTCTGACACTAACACTGCCCTGGGCAGTACCACCACCCAGTTTAGCGGTACCACCGCCTAGGGGGTAGTGCTAGGCGGTACCATCGCCTGGCACCCTGCCAGGGGCGGTACAACTGCCCAGACTGGCGGTACCACCGCCTGACACAGTCTCAAAGACTGTGGCATGACGGTGAGACTTCTTGGGGCACTGTTTGGGCCTCTTATTGGGCCCAACACAGACAGTTCTTACATGGGCCTAGCTGGCCCCTAATTGAGTTGGCCCAAATCCAAGCCTAATTATGTGCTAACTATGAAATCCTAAAACATTTGCTAAGTTAAACAAGTCCCTATGTCTATTCTTCCAGCGAGCTACCAGCGATCTTCGGGCAAACTTTCGACGATCTCTCGGTAATTTTCTAGTAGACTCTCGGCAAGCTCCTAGACTTTATGACAATTCTCTTGGCGAGTTCCGACGAGCTTCTTTGGCAAGCTCCGAGACTTCTCGGTTGGTTCCTCCAGAACTTCCGACGAACGTCTGGACTTCCAAAGAACTCTCGAACTCCTAACGAAATCGCGTCCTTGACTCTGGGACTTTATTTTACTTCATACCTTGCTATCATAGTTCATCCTGCACATGTAAAATATACTTCGATCTAGACAATTAATACTAAGCATTAATCAAGTTCTCTGGCATGTCATTGGTTCCTCGACACTTCGTCTGATTCTTTGGCGTATCGTCCTCTCTTGCAACTTATTGACCAACCAGCCAATTGACTCTGCAACTCTGATATCCTTGGTGCAATATCCACTCTTCTTGGTCCGATGCCCGAATCCACAACCCGAAGCCTTCTGTCGACACATCGACTATTCCTCCGGCCCGACATCCAATCTTCTGACATGTTTTTCTCCGGCCCAACATGATTTTTTCTGCTTTAATTATCTCATCCTGATTGAAGTATCCTATGTCATTCAAAATGTAGATTAAAACTTAAGCATATATCGATTGGTTTCATCATCAAAATCTGAGATTCAACAATCTTCCCCTTTTTGATGATGACAATCAATCGATGATGGAGTTAACCTTAACTCTCGGAGTTAAAACAAACTCTCCCTATCAATATGCCATATTGATAGAAACTCTTAGATTCAAAAATCCAATCAACATGTCATGATCAAATTTTGACATCAACATACTTCTCCCTCTTTGTCATCAACAAAAAGGAGAAGTTCAATTATCATGTGTTTGAGATATAAATTCAAATCATTATATGAAAAATATAATATCAAGTTTTATCATCATGCAATTTGAAGCTAGAAAATTTAGCGAGTGTTACATCATGCTTAGAACATTCAAGCTATCAAGTTGTAGATATGCAAGGTAGTAAGATAGCATGTTCTACATCATATAAGCTAGTAAATTTAATGATGTACAAGTCGGCATATTTGCTTTTCTTTGCGATGTGCAAGATAGCATTTCTTTATAATGTTCAAGATAGAAAGTTCTACATCATGCTAGCTAGCAAATTATAGATGTTCAAGAAATCAACTCTTGCAATGTTTGAAATATGCAAGTTGCAAGCTAGCAAATTTTTGCTTCCTTTGCAATGTTTGAGCTAGCAATTTTGCTTCCGTAGCAAAGTGCAAGTTGGCATGTTTTGCATCTTGTGATAAGCAAGATAGCACTTTTGGTATGCAAATTTATAGTATGCAAGCTATCAAATTTTATATATAAAAAAGTTAGCAAAATTTTACATCTTTTGAGATGTGCAAGATGAACTATTTTACCTCTTTTTGAAATGTGTAACTTGGAAAACATTGCTTCTCTTGAGATTTGCAAGATAGCATTTCTTGCTTCCTTTTTGAGATTAGCAAGCTAGCAAGTTTGCCTCTTTTCGAATTGTGCAAGCTAGCAAATTTGCTTTCTAGCAAGTTTTGCTCCCCCTTTGTCATTGTCAAAAAGAAGGGAAGGACCTTTACATCTATTTTCAAATTATAACAAAGGTAAGGTAACAAAGATGAAAAAAAATCAAGAAGTGAATATCAAAATAATTTTTTTATCACGAATATTTTATCATTGCATGCATCATTATCATAAGTGTTTCATGCATTCATATCATCACATGAAGAATATCAAAAAGAATTTGGTGATGAGATATACTTCATAAATTCAAAAAATTTTACATAATAAAATCATATCATGAGAGATAAAATATCAAAGATCGTGAAGATAAATCATGAGTATTAAGGGACATATTATGATTCTTTTTGGATAACTCAAATAGTGAAAAGAATGAATCATAGTAGACAATCTTGATTAATAAAAAGATTCTTCAAGTTAAAATTCTGAAAATTCAAGAGAAACCATGATTCATTTTAACAAATCTCTTCTTAAATAAATAGAAAAAGAATTCTTAGAAGATCATGATATTGATAAAATTCATTCAATCTTATAGGAGAACAAGATATTAATTCACGCATATAGAATCTCTTAATTCATTAAAAATCATAAAAATTATAATTCTAAAAAATCATGATTCATTTAGGAAATTTTCTTCTTTAGTAAACAACAAGAAGAAACATGGGAGTTCAAAAAACAAGATCCTGATTCATAAACAATTTCAAGTTATAAATCACGAGAAATCAAGATCATGATTTTGATAAAAAATTATTCAAATTTAAATCATCAAAATCATTTTCAAGGTCCAAGAGATTCGTAAAAATGATACAAATGGATTCATCAAAATCAATAGAGAAAAATAATTTTCAAGAAAAATGTTTTCCCCTTTTTAGTTGTTTCAATTCATATGATTTTAATTCATTTATGCCAAATAAAAACATGCATCAACATTTAGGATCAAAAAATAAATTTCGTCATAAAAACCATCCATCTTGCTTATAACCAAAAAAGCCACTTTTATTACTATGAAAATCAATAATACATAAATCACAAAAATCATCATGCATCATTTCAAAAGATAAACTCATTAAGCATTAAATTATCAAGCATGATTTCGTAAGGCATTCAAAATCATTTTATTTGTTAATCATGAAACATGCATTTTCATGATTATTTTCAAAATTACTAGAATGATAAGCATGATTCCTAATTTTTATATTTTAAATTACATTATGTAATTTTTTTAAAAAATAATTTTTCTAAACTAAATAAAAAAGAAAATGCATCATAGAAAGCATCATGAATTAAGGGAGTTTCGATTACCTCATCATTGAAAGCCGTTAAGGCGTAGTTTGCAACCTTGCCTTTGTTGATTTTCTACTTGTCTTCGGAGGAGCTCGATGTTAGGATCAAGAGCACTAAGAGGGGGGGGGGGGGTGAATTAATGCAGTAGAAAACTTTCAACGATTAAAACTGCGTTCGTACGTTGAAATCCGATTCCGACGTAAAATTTGTTTTGTGTATATAATAACTTTGAAAGCTTACGGAAACATATTTGAAGTAAAGTAAGGAAGGCAGTTTGCAGTTAAGATAGAAATCAGAATGTAAGCGCAAATTGAAATATGATGTTCGTACGATAAAACTGATTTCCGTCTTAATACCGATTCGGAAAATACTTAACTATAAAACACATTCGTAAATGAGCAAAAGGTGGCAATAAGCTATTGAGGAGGTTTGTAGTAAAGATAAGATGCTCAAAGTAAATGCAAACCGAGATTTAGAGTGGTTCGGTCAATCTTGACCTACATCCACTTTTGGCTTCCTCCACCAATAAGGTCACCAACGTCCACTAGAGGCCTTCCTTTAATAGGCGAAGGCCAACCACCCTTTTACAGTTTCACTCCTTTTGATGGGCTTAGGAGACAATCCTTACAAACTTTTCTCTCCTCTCTTGAAAGATCAAAACTTAGAAAAAGAGGGAGAAGAACTTCTAGCCTTTACAACACTTTTGAGCTCTAAAAATCACAGAGTAAGATTGGATTTTCGATGCCCTTTTATGCAGGAAAGGGTGGGGTATATATAAGCCCCAAACTAGTTTGAATTTGGAGCTCAAAAATGTATTTTCCCAGATTTCTGGGGTCCTGGCGGTACCACCTCCTGACTAGGGTGGTACAACCGCCTGGCAGCTCGGAGACTGAGCCTCTGGGCAGTGCCACCGCCTGACAGGGGCGGTTGCACTGCCTGGCAGAGCTTGGAAACCGAGCTCAGGCGGTTCCATCGCCTGTTAGGGGTAGTTGCACCGCCTAGTCTCGCTCAAAGACTAAGCCCAAGCAGTGCCACCGCCTGCCTGGGGCGGTTACACCGCCCAGCTTTCCTGGGAGACCTTCTCCTGGGCGGTGCCACCACCGACCCTGGCGGTGCCACCGCTTGACAAAAATTCTGGTCCGAATGGGTTGATCCATTTGGCCCAATTTGGGTCTGTCAAGGGCCCAATTGCCCCCAGATTAAGTTAATGGGATCACCTCCCATTCCTAACTTAATCTACATGCTAACTACGACATTTCTTAAGACCTTCCGGCGAACATCCGACGAACCTTCGGCGATGCTTCGGCGGACTTCCGGCAAACTCCTGGACTTGCGATGATCCACTTGGCGAGTTCCGACGAGCTTCTTTGGCAAGCTCCTGGACTTCTTGGATTTGTTCCCGCAGAACTTTCGATGTTCATCCGGACTTCCGTCAAACTCTCGAACTCCCAACATGATCATAATCTTAACTCCGACGCAACTCCTACTGCATGTCTTTCTTTCATCGTAGTTAATCTTGCACACTTATCTCAACATATGGATTAGATAATAAATGACAATTGACTTCATCATCAAAATCCAAGATTCAACACTCAATTCATCCCAATTTATGTTCTTCTTCTTGCGTTCAAAGTAAGTAGTTGCATTCTTTTTGTTCTTTAATTAATGTTTCATTAACTTTTTAAATATCATGACTACTTCAAGTTCACCATCACTTGAGCTTATGCTCGAGTGGTCTTCAATTGTTCTACATCCCAAATCCTTCCTATTATGTGGAAGATGGTTATCAAGTTCTTTACGTGCATTGCACGTCATTTCATAGATCATCAAGGACCCTATTAGTTCTTTGAGTGAAAAACGGTTCAAATCATTGGCCTCTTGTATGGTCGTTACTTTAGAATCCCAAGTTTTAGAAAGTGAGCATAAAACTTTCTTTACAAGTCCAAAATCCGAAAAGCTTTTACCAAGTGCTTTTAAACCATTGACAATATCCGTAAAATGGGTGTGCATGTCAACAACGATTTCACTTGGCTTCATTCGAAAAAGTTCAAAATCATGCATTAAAAGATTAACCTTTGAAACTTTTAATCTACTTGTGCCTTCGTGAGTGGTTCCAAGAATGTGCCAAATGTCGAAAGCCATTTCGCAAGTAGAAACCCGATTAAACTCGTTTTTGTCTAAGGCGCAAAATAAGGCATTCATAGCCTTTGCATTTAGAGAAAAAACCTTCTTCTCCAAATTATTACAATGGTTCATTGGAAGAGAAGACCATTGAAAATCAGATTCGACTATATGCCATAAATCAAGATTCATGAAAGCAAGAAAACTCTCATTCGAGTTTTCCAATAAGTGTAGTCCGTTCCATTGAAAAAGGGAGGACGAATGAGAGAATGACCCTCTTGAAAGCCGAAAGGAGCCATTTCTCTTGGGTGTTAAACCAACTGAGAAATCATGAGCCTCTGATACCAATTGTTAGGATCAGGGTCGGCACTAAGAGGGGGGGTGAATTAGTGCAGCAGTAAAATCACGTCTTCAAAAACTTTGTTGCGATAAAAGCCATTTACGTTGAAATTCAATTTTGAAAAATTAACTTAAAAGCATAAGTTTATGAATTGAAGACAGTAAGCAATTAAACAGATTTGTAGTTAAAGTAAATTGCTCAAGACATAAACGCAAACCAGATTTTTATAGTGGTTCGGTCGTCGTGACCTACATCCACTCTGCTGATTCCTCTTCTGTCGAGACCACCGGCATCTACTAATGGTCTTCCTTCAATAGGCAAAGACCAACCACCTTTTATAACTCAATTCTCCATTTACAGGGTTTAGGAGATAACCCTTACACCCCCACTCACTCCTCTCTCAAAACTATTCTAACACTTAGAACATTGAGAGGAGCTCACACAAGATTGCAGCAGCGTTTCTATACTTTTTTACTCTCAAAACTTATGTGTTTTAACCAAGGATAAGAGGGGTATTTATAGACTTCAAGTTGTTGCAAACTTGGAGCCTAAAACTTTCCCATCCTATGTTTCCCGGGCACGGACGGTACCACCACCTAGTGTCAGTTTGATACTAACACTGCCTTGGGTGGTACCACTACCCAATCTGGCGGTACCACTACCTTGGGGGTAGTGCTGTGTAGTACCACCGCCCAGGCTAGCGGTACCATCGCCTGGCATCCTACTAGGGGTGGTACAACTGCCCAAATTGGTGGTACCATCGCCTGACATAGTCTCGAAGACTGTGCCATGATGGGGAGACTTCTTGGGGCACTGTTTAGGCCTATTATTGGGCCCAACACAGTTCTTACATGGGCCTAGCTGGCCCCTAATAGGGTTGGCCTAAATCTAAGTCCAATTACGTGCTAACTACGAAATCTTAAGACATTTGCTAAGCTAAACAAGTCCCTATGTCTATTCTTCCAGCGAGCTTTCGACGATCTTCCAGTGAACTTCCGACGATCTCTCAGCAATGTTCCGGTAGACTCCCAACAAGCTCATGGACTTCATGATGATCTTCTTGGCAAGTTGCGACAAGCTTCTCTGGCAAGCTCCGAGACTTGTCGACTGGTTCCTCCAGAACTTTCGACGAACGTCCGGACTTCTGATGAACTTTCGAACTCCCAACGAAATCGCATCCTTGACTCCGAGAATTTATTTTGCTTCATGCCTTGCTATCATAGTTAATCCTACACATGTAAAACATACTTCAATCTTGACAATTAATACTAAGCATTAATCAAGTTATCCGACATGTCATTGGTTCCTCGATGCTTCGTTCGATTCTTCGGCGCATCGTCCTCTCTTGCGACCTATTGCCCAATCGGCCAGTTGACTCTGCAACTCCGATATCCTTAGCGTAATATCTGCTCTTCTTAGCCCGATGCCCGAATCCACGGCTCAAAGCCTTCTATTGATACGTCGACCGTTCCTCCATCCCGACATCCAATCTTCTGACATGTATTCCTTCGGCCCAACATGATTTTTCCTGCTTTAATTGTCTCATCCTGATCAAAGCATCCTGTGTCACTCAAAATACAGATTAAAACATAAATATATATCGATTGGTTTCATTATCAAAATCTGAGATTCAACATTAAGAAGTGTGTCCAAGTGTATCTACTATAATCATCAACAATTACAAAGACATATTTACTTCCTCCTAGGCTTGTTGTATCAATTGGTCCAAATAAATCCATATGGATCAATTATAGTGGTCTAGATGTGCTTATTTGATTCTTTGATTTAAAACTACTTTTTATTTGTTTTCCTAATTGACATGCATCACAAACTTTGTCTTTTGACAAACTTGATGCTAGGCATTCTTCTTATAAGTTCTTTAGTGAAAATTTGAGAGATTGGTTTCATGCTAGCATGACTAATCTCTTATACCAAAGCTATGCATCATTGCTTAAAATAAAAAAAAAATGTTTCATTGTAAAAACAATAAATATCAATAATATACATATTATTTTTTTTTAAGACATTCAAAGATCTATTTTTGTGTGGTATTTCAATTGAACAAGTATTAGATTCAAATTTTATGATATATCCTTTATCACATAATTGACTAATGCTTAGTAGATTATATTTTAAATCATATACTAATAGCACATCTTCAATTAAAAAGTTCGATTTGTTACCTATGGTTCCTTTGTCAATAATTTTTCCTTTGTTATTGTCTCCAAATGTGACGTACCTTTCGTCTTGGCTAGTGAGTTTAGATAAATGTGTTGGATCTCCAGTCATGTGCTTTTAGCATCCACTATCAAGATAGTGAGCTTAGAGAAGTATATTAGTGCAAGAAGCTAATATACTATTATCATGCTCATTTTTTAACTTATCAAATTCACTAACAAGAGAAGCATGCTCCTTTTTTAACAACTTATATTTTTTACCAACTAGCTTACATTCATCAAGTGGCCACCGCTGTAGTTAGCCTTGCCTACGAGCGCCATGCCTGGGGCCCTACCTGCGGGTGTAATGCATGCGCGTAGGCGGGCACCACTACAATAGCCCGCGAGCCATCGGCCCCTTGCATGCAGATGGCGGACAATGCTACCATTTGCGAGGACAACAAGGGCAGCAATAGTTGCTGTCCTTTCTCGCTTTTGCGTCAATAATTTTGACATCAAAAGTCTCTCTAAAATATAATATATGTAGTTCAAAACCAATCTTTCGCATGAATAACCTAGCTCTAATACCACTATAGGGAAATCTAGGGGCAACAACACATGTGTAGCAGAAGAACAAAAAACAAAAATCTTAAATTTTCCATAAATTATGTTCATCATCATGTGAAGATTGGTGCGCAAAATCTGAAAAGCCAAAAACTACATAAATGAAAGTTTGTGTTTTATCTAGAGAGATTGTATAACCTTGAATCCTTACAAATATGTAGAAGAGGATGGAAGAGGTCAATTGTCCTCCTCTGTAGCAGTGATCCACATAGTAGGGCTACGATGATGCTTCTCAAATCTCTAAGCCTGCTATCTGACGAGGAAAATATTAAGATCAAGAGTGGCACTAAGAGGGGAGGGGGGGGGGGGGGGGCGTGGGGGTTGGGGGGTGGGGTGGTGGTGTGAATTAGTGCAGTGGAAAATTCTTCGATTTCATAGAAAGTTTGTCTCGATTCAAATCATTTCGGAAAGATGTTGAACTTAAAACTTTCGTAAGAATGTAAGGAGAAGCTCAAGGAGATTTATAGTAAAGTAAATTACACAAAAGGAACAACAAACCAAAATTTAGAGTGGTTCGGTCAATGAAACCTACATCCACTTTGGATTCCTCCTCCATCGAGATCACCGACGTCCACTAAAGGCCTTCTTTCAATAGGCAAAGACCGACCACCTTTTACAAATCTTTTTCCTTTTGTCGGATTTAGGAGATGACCCTTACAAGCCTCACTCCCCTTTCTTGGATGTTTACAAAGCTAAGATAGGGAGGGGAGGACTCTTTGCACTTTTATAACTCTTTTAACACCTCAAAAACTCAAGATTATATCAATACTTTTATGCCCTTTTATGTAGAAAAGGGTGGGGTATTTATAGGTCCCAATGGCTCTAAATATTGGAGCAAAAAATTCAAATCCTTGGATTTCAAGGTACTAGCGGTACCACCGCCATTAACGGGCGGTACCACCGCTGGTAGCATTAATTGCTAGGGGTGGTACCACCTACTCTAGGTGGTACCACTACCCAGACCACCTAGGAGATTGGATCTCCCAAGCGGTGCCACCGCTGGCTAGGCTTTCAAGTGCTGAATGGACTGTTCAATCTAGCCCAATTCAGCCCTATTAAGGACCTAGTTGGCCCCTAGTTAAATTAGTAGGGTTACCTCCCAATCCTAACTCAATTTACGCACTAACTAGAATAATTAAGATAATTGACAAAGCATTCTTGTTCTAGTGTGTCAATTGCTCTTCTAGCGAGCTTCCGACGAACTTTCAATGAACTCCCCGCAATGTTCCAACGGACTCCCAGCAAGCTCCTGGTCTTTACGATGATCATCTTGGTGAGTTCTGACGAGCTTCTTTGGCAAGCTCTTGGACCTCTCAATCGGTTTCGGTAGAACTTTCGACGAACATTGGACTTCTGACGAACTCTTAAACTCCCAACAAGATCTCGATCTTGACTCTGGCACAACACCTATTTTATGTCTCACTGCTATTGTAGTTAATCCTGCATGCTTTTCTCAATATATAGATTAGATCAAATAATTTACAATTGATTTCATCATCAAAATATGAGATTCAACAATCTCCCCTTTTTAATGATGACAATCAATTGATGATTGAGTTAACCTTAACTCTCCCTATCTATATGTCATTCATGAGAAAAGGCATTCTTGAATTCAAGCCCTTTGAATTCAAGTTCATTTAAACATATCAACATGCACATCATGATTCCTATCATGATTTAAAATTCTCAAAATACGATACCATATATTTATCAATGAAAATGATATCAAGGCATGACATCCATTTTCAAGTCCAATGATAAACATTCATCATTTTCAAGTATGATACGAATTTCAAATATGAAATATAGTAAGATGACAAAGATATCAATTCATCATTTCATGGCAAGATATCAATTATAAAATAGCAAACTAAGCTCAAGATATCTTATCATAATGAAAGACATTTATCAAGCATTCACAAAGCATACAAGTGTTTATGATAAGCATTTACGATAAGATACATTGCATACATTTACAATGCCAATTTGTCATCAATTTACCACATTTTGGTGTGATTTCTCCCTGTTAGGATCGGAGCGGCACTAAGAGGGGGGGGGTGTGTGAATTAGTGCAGCGGATTAAAACGTCGGTTTTGACAAATCTTTCGTACGATAAAAATCGAACTCGGAAGTGCTTAACTTGAAAGCATATTCGCAAAGTTGTGCAGCAAAAGTATTGAGGAAATAAAGCAAGTAAGAAGGTTTGCAGTAATGTAAATAGCAGTAATGAAATGCAAACCAGAGATTACGCCGATTTTAAAGTGGTTCGGTCAAATGACCTACATCCACTTGCGAGGCCCCTCTTCGATGAGGCTCCCACCTTCTACTAGCAAATCTCTTGAAGGGGAAGGGTAAATACCCCTCTTCCAACTTTTTACAAGCGGTTCACTCTCTTACAGATTTTCAGCAAGAAAGAAGGAGGTGAACACTAGCAAATTGAAAACAAGACTAGCTAAGACTTTTCTAAGACCTTTCTCTCAATCAATTGCTTCTCAAAAAGTTGTAATCTCAGTTGAGATTTGAGGGGTATCTATAGGCCTCAAGAGGATTCAAATTTGGGCTCCAAAATTTGAATTCTCTTTGGTTCTCGATGCTAGCGGTGCCACCGCCTGTTAGTGTCTGACACTGAAAGTGGACTGGCGGTACCACCGCCCAGCTCTCGGGTGCTAGGCGGTGCAACCGCCTAGTCTGGCGGTGCCACCGCCAGACTCTTCGGTTCACTGGTTGGGCTTTAAATTTAGCCCAAACTAAGTCTAATTTTGGGCCCAGTTGGCCCCTAATCAGGATATAGGATTATCTCTTAATCCTAATCCTAATTACAAGTGAACTACATAACTAAAAACATCCTAAGCAAGTTTTCAACCGCGAACGTCGAGTCTTGTTCCGGCGAGCTTTCCGACGAACTTCTTCCGACGGACTCCTAGCAAGCTCCCGATCTTGTGATGACTTTAACGAGTAGCCGAGCCTTCTCAGTGATCTCCGTGAACCTCCGACGATCTCTTCGGCGAACTTCAAAAATTCCGACAGGTTCCCGATTTCTTCTCGGTTGGTTCCGGCAGCATCTCCGATGATTCTTCGGACTCTTAAACATCCATCGAACTTGACTCCGGTATTCTTGCTTTGTGTTTTTTGGTTATCGTAGTTAATCCTGTACACTTAACTCAATAATATGGATTAGATCAATTAACCCATCAATTGATTTTATCATCAAAATCCGAGATTTAACAATCTCCCCCTTTTTTATGATGACAATCAATTGATGACGGAGTTAAACATAACTCTCCCTATCTATATGCCATATTATGAGAAGATGAAAACACTTGAATTCCATCCATTGAATTCAAGCATAAACCGATAAGTTCTAACCGTAGAACTTATCGTTATTCTCATTAAGCAATAGTAAATACGAAACTTCGATGAAAATCATTTTCAAGTCGAATGATAAGGGCAATTTTTACTATGACAGTAGATGTAAGGCATTTTCAACATGAATTTCATGATGTAGATGTAAGGCATGCTTTCAATATGATCAATCAATCTTGTGACATTCTCAAAGATTTTGTAAGGCATATAAGACATTCATATCACACAAGCTTTTACAATTCATATAAGTCATGTTATCAAAATGGCACAAGTCATCACTTTTCTCCCCCTTTGTCATCAACAAAAAGGGAATGAGACTTGAAGCACATAATTTGTGATTATAACATCAGGAATTCAACATTGATCATACAAAAATTTTATCATTCAAAATTAAGTATGCTAAAATATTTACGCAGAGTTCATCTTAAAGGAAAATTCAGCATTCATCCATTTTATCAAATCTCTTCTTTCTATAAATAACAAAAATTGCAGATGTACAAGGAAGAGATTGTGATAAAAAATTTCAAGTAGTAACTCCAATAAGTCAAGATCATAATTCGAATACAAATCCATTCAAATTCGTCAACTTGAAACTCATAATCAAGCCATCAAAATCAATTTCGAGATTCACAAAATATCATAAAATCATTAATCTTGATCAAGATAGGATAAGATAATTTAACGTGTCATTTAGAATCGAAAGAGAAGGATCAAATTCACCGAGGAACGGAGAGAGGATGAAAAACTTTACGAAAAATCCATTCAAACAAGTTTATTCTTAGGGACAATTTAACATACCTAATTCCCTTCTAATGAATTCAAATAGGTCTTCATTCAAAGCTTTTGTAAATATATCTGCTAATTGATGCTTTGTATCAATGAATTCTAGAACAACATTATTGTTAAGGACATGATCGCGTATGAAATGATGCCTAACGTCGATGTGCTTAGTTCTAGAGTGCTGAATTGGATATTTGGTGAGACATATGGCACTAGTATTATCACATTTTATGGGAACATTTTTTAAGTGAATTCCATAGTCTTCTAATGTATTTTTCATCCAAACAACTTGTGCACAGCATGCACTTGCAGCAATGTATTCGGCTTCCGCCGTAGATAGTGCAACTGAATTTTGTTTCTTGGAAGTCCAAGAAACAAGTGCATGTCCTAAAAATTGGCATGTTCTGGATGTACTTTTTCTATCTATCCTGCATGCGCCAAAATCGACATCTGCATAAGCTATTAAATCGAATTTTTCAGATTTTAGATACCACAATCCTAGATTTGGAGTTCCTTTAAGATACCTAAATATTCCTTTAACACTTTTAAGATGAGATAATTTAGGATTTGATTGAAACCTAGTGCAATGTCCTACACTAAACATAATATTTGGTCTAGTCACGGTGAGGTAGAGTAGACTACCTATCATTCCCCTATATATTTTTTGATCGAAATTTTCACTATTTTCATCCATATCTAACTTAGTCGCAATACTCATAGGGGTGTTTATTGCTTTTGAATTATCCATGTTAAATCGTTTTAACAATTCTAATGTATATTTAGATTGGTTAAGAAATATACCATCACTATGTTGTTTGATTTGTAATCCTAAAAAGAAAGTTAATTCACCCATTAAACTCATTTCAAATTCATGACTCATACATTTGGCAAATGATTCACATAGTGATTCATCTGAAGGGCCAAAAATAATATCGTCAACATAAATTTGCACAATAAAAAAATTATTTTCAAAATATTTAATAAACAATGTTGTATCAACCTTGCCTTTGGTAAAATTATTTAAAATAAGAAAGTAACTAAGCCTTTCATACTAAGCTCTAGGAGATTATTTCAAGCCATAGAGAGCTTTAGTCAATTTGAATACATGATTAGGAAGAAGAGAATTTTCAAATCCGAGAGGTTGTTCGACATATACTTCTTCGGAAATAAAACCATTCAAGAAAGCACTTTTGACATCCATTTGAAACAGTTTAAAATTATTACTACTAGCATAGGCAAGGAGCATCTTTATGGCTTCTAATTGAGCCACGGGAGCGAAGATTTCTTCGTAATCGATACCTTCTTCTTGGTTGAAACCTTTGGCCACTAATCTAGCCTTGTTTCTAACCACGATACCATTTTCGTCTTGCTGGTTTCTAAAGACCCATTTAGTACCAATGACTAAATGGTCACTAGGTCTAGGAACAAGCTTACATACCTTATTCCTCTCAAATTGATTTAATTCCTCTTGTATTGCAATAACCCAAAAATTATCTTTTATGGCCTCGTCAATGCATTTAGGTTCGATTTGAGAAAGGAAGGCGGCGTTAGCACAAAAATTCTTGAAAGAGGAACGAGTTTGAACCCCTTTTGATGTATCTCATATAATAAGCTCCTTTGGATGAGCATCTATATACTTCCATTCCTTGGGTAAGGAAATTTCGGAAGAAGGTGCATCCAAGTTGCTATTTTGAGGAGGGGGTTCATTTAAATTTAAATTATCAAAACCAAGATCATCATCAAAATCATTTTTCTTTAAATTAGAAATTTCATTTAAAACTACATGAATAGATTCTTCTATTACTAAGGTTCTTTTGTTAAAAACCTGAAAAGCCTTAGAAACGGAAGAGTAACCAAGAAAGATGCCTTCATCAGATTTAGCATCAAATTTTCCTAAGGCATCCCTGTCATTCAAAATAAAGCATTTACAACCGAAAACTTTAAAATAAGGAATATTTGATTTTTTGTTATTCCATAATTCATAGGGAGTTTTTGATAGGGACGGTATTATTAGAACCCTATTCATGATGTAGCAAGCCGTATTTATGGCTTCGGCCCAAAAATATTTGGGTAGACTATGTTCATTTAACATCATTCTTGCCATTTCTTGTAGGTTTCTATTTTTTCTTTCAACTACTCCATTTTGTTGGGGATTCCTCGGAGTGGACAAGTTGTGATTATATCCATTAACTTCACAAAAATTTTGAAAGTCACGGTTTTGAAATTCTCCACCGTGATCACTCTGAATTGATGAAATCATGAAACCTTTTTCGTTTTGAGTGAGTTTACAAAATTTAGAGAAACACTTGAAACAATCACTTTTGTGAGCTAAGAAATAGGTCCAAGTGTATCTAGTATAGTCATCCACAATTACAAATGCATATTTGCTTTCTCCTAGACTTGTCATATCAATTGGTCCAAATAAGTCCAAATGAATCAATTGTAATGGTCTAGTGGTGCTAATTTGAGTTTTTGGTTTAAACTAGTTTTTATTCGTTTACCTAGTTGACATGCATCGCATACTTTATCCTTAATAAACTTTATATTTGGAATTCCTCGCACTAATTCTCTAGATGAGATCTTAGATATTAGTTTCATGCTTGCATGGCCTAGTCTCCTATGCCAAAACCAAGCATCATCATTTAAAGCGGAGAAGCACATTTCATTACTTAGTTCATCAAGGTTGATGGTGTAGACATTATTTTGTTTTAATGCAATCATAGTTATGTTATGGTTTAGTTTTTCAATAATACACACATTTGATTCAAATCTAACGATATAACCTTTATCGCATAATTGACTAACACTCAAGAGATTATGTTTCAATCCATCAACTAGTAAGACATCATCAATAGAAAATTTTAATTTGTTACCTATGGTTCCCTTGCCAATGATTTTGCCTTGGTTGTTGTCCCCGAAGGTGACGTACCCTTCTTCTTTGCTAGTGAGCATAGAGAAATGAGATGGATCTCCAGTCATATGTCTTGAGCATCCACTATCTAGATACCATCTCTTGCTCCTAGCTTATGATGGTGTGTGTTTCTACAAGAAGGGATTATTTTTAGGTACCCATTTTCTTTTGGGTGTCTTAAAAACTGATTTAACTTGTTCATCATATTGCATAGAATTGATCATGGTTCCTTTAGGAACCCAAATTAGTTTGTTCGGACTAATTTTCTTGAATGGACATTTATAAGTTTTATGTCCATATTTGCAACAAAAGTTGCAATTGCTTTGGTGCCGAACATGTAAGATAGGGCCTTTAATGAAGGTGGATGGATTTTGGTGAGGACTTCCCACAAATCCGATTCCACTTCTTTTAGGAACGTGACCCTTATTTGTAAGGATCATGTTCAAAGACTTGCTAGCAACCTCGAATTTCTTCAAAGTGTCCTTAAGTAGCAAGTTCTCCTTTTGGAGAGTTTCTAGATCATGGCATTTTACACATGGAGCTAAACTATCATGATATTCAGTCTTTAATTTATCGACATTACAAGTGAGACTATCATGCTCCTTTTTTAGCAATTTGTATTTTCTACTAATTGTCTTACATTCATCAAATAACTCATGGAAGGCATTTAATAATTCATGATAAGGTAAATCTGCATCAATTAAATCCGTTACCTCTTCTCCGATGGCCATTAGGGCGTAATGAGCAACTTACTCGGTGTTGGACTCCTCTTCTTCGGACGCGCTTGAATCATCCCACGTTGCCTTGAGCGCCTTCTTCTTTGATGTTCTCCTTTTGGCTTGAGGACAATCGTTCTTGTAGTGTCCCGGTTTTTTGCACTCATAGCAAATCACTTGGTCCTTCTTTTGTTCGAATTTATTTTTTATATTATTTTTAAATTTATTCTTTCTTAAATGTTTTTTAAATTTTTGAGTCAAAAGTGCAATATCATTGTCACTATCCTCATCACTTGATATTCCTTTCAAGTGGTCTTCTTGTGATGTGAGTGCCATATCCTTCCTGTTCTTTGGAAGGGGGTTCTCGAGCTTATCATGAGCTTGACATGTCATTTCGTAGGTCATTAGAGACCCAATAAGTTCTTCAAGAGGGAATGTTTTAAGGTCTTTGGCCTCTTGAATGGCCGTAACTTTTGGATCCCAACTTTTAGGGAGGGATCTTAAGATTTTAGTTACTAGTTCAAATTTAGTAAAATCTTTACCAAGAGCTTTGAGTCCATTGATGACATCCGTGAACCGGGTGTACATTTCTCCGATGGACTCACTTGGTTTCATTCGGAAAAGTTCGTAAGAGTGCACAAGGATGTTGATTTTGGACTCTTTCACTCGGCTAGTGCCTTCATGAGTGACCTCAAGAGTTCTCCAAATATCAAAAGCCGAATCACAAATTGAAACACGATTAAATTCATTTTTGTCTAGTGCACAAAACAAGGCATTCATAGCCTTTGCGTTTAAAGCAAAAACCTTCTTCTCCGATTCATTCCATTCGCTCATCGGAAGAGAAGATTTTTGAAATCCGTTTTCAACAATAGTCCAAAGCTCGAAATCCATGGAAATGAGGAAGATCCTCATACGAGTCTTCCAATAAGTATAATCCGACCCATTAAACAAGGGTGGACGTGTGATAGAATGACCCTCATGTATGCCGGAGTAAGCCATCTCTCTTGGATATCAAACCAAATATGAGAGTGAGCCTAGCTCTGATACCAATTGTTAGGATCGGAGCAGCACTAAGAGGGGGGGGGGTGAATTAGTGCAACGGATTAAAACGTCGGTTTTGACAAATCTTTCGTACGATAAAAATCGAACTCAGAAGTGCATAACTTGAAAGCGTATTCGTAAAGTTGTGCAGCAAAGGTAATAAGGAAATAAAGCAAGTAAGAAGGTTTGCAGTAATATAAATAGCAGTAATGAAATACAAACCAGAGATTACGTCGATTTTAAAGTGGTTCGGTCAAATGACCTACATCCACTTGCGAGGCCCCTCTTCGATGAGGCTCCCACCTTCCACTAACAAATCTCTTGAAGAGGAAGGGTAAATACCTCTCTTACAACTTTTTACAAGCGGTTCACTCTCTTATAGATTTTCAGTAAGAAAGAAGGAGGTGAACACTAGCAAATTGAAAACAAGACTAGCTAAGACTTTTCTAAGACCTTTCTCTTAATCAATTGCTTCTCAAAAAGTTGTAATCTTAGCTGAGATTTGAGGGGTATTTATAGGCCTCAAGAGGATTCAAATTTGGGCTCCAAAATTTGAATTCTCTTTGGTTCCCGATGCTGGCAGTGCCACCGCCTGTTAGTGTCTGACACTGACCGTGGACTGGCGGTGCCACCGCCCAGCCCAGGCGGTGCCATCGCTTGGCTCTCGGGTGCTGGGTGGTGCAACCGCCCAGTCTGGCGGTGCCACCGCCAGACCCTTCGGTTCACTGGTTGAGCTTTAAATTTAGCCCAAACTAAGTCTAATTTTGGGCCAAATTGGCCCCTAACCAGGATATAGGATTATCTCTTAATCCTAATCCTAATTACAAGTGAACTACATAACTAAAAACATCCTAAGTAAGTTTTCAACCACGAACGTCGAGTCTTGTTCCGGCAAGCTTTCGGACGAACTTCTTACGACGGACTCCTAGCAAGCTCCGAATCTTGTGTTGACTTTAACGAGTAGCCGAGCCTTCTCGGTGATCTCCGTGAACCTCCGACGATCTCTTCGGCGAACTTCGAAAATTTCGACAGTTTCCCGATTTCTTCTCGGTTGGTTCCGGCAGCATCTCCGACGATTCTTCGGACTCTTAAACGTCCATCGAACTTGACTCTAGTATTCTTGCTTTGTATTTTCTGGTTATCGTAGTTAATCCTGCACACTTAACTCAATAATATGGATTAGATCAATTAACCCATCAATTGATTTTATCATCAAAATCCGAGATTCAACACTCCCCCTTTGTCATCAACAAAAAAGAGAACAATTTGACAAATCAAGTGTGGTAAAAAAAATTCAAGCAAGTTTCACACTAGTTTTCCAATCGATATTGCATCGTTGCATGGTAAAAAAAAATTCTCAACATCAAGAGTTATCAACATAAAAGTGATAGATTCTATCAACTTCTCCTCCTTTGTCATCAAACCTTTACATGACGAAGAGGAATGAAGGTAAGAAGGGAATCTATTAAGAATCAAATTTATGAATGATTTGAATCAAGCCAAAAACAATAAATGAGTTTCATTAAATCATGCTTCAATTTTAACAAAAAGAAGGGATTCATGAAAATGATCCAAATATTCATGTGAAATCAAATCCTCATTCTTGGAAGTGATCATCTCGTACTCAAAAATTCATAAAAATTCTTCTTCCATCATAAGAGTAAGGAAGAATTCATGTGGAAGAAGCATCGTATGAAGGATAAAAAAAATTCCAAGAATAAACCTTCATAAATCAAATCCATTTCTCATTTAAAGATTCATAAGAGTGAAATCCGTGAGAGATGCATTTGTTAATGAATTTCAAACATCATTAAGTTTTTTTTTATGAAATAAATTTGATACTTAGTAGATTCATATTTTGGATTTCATGAAGGCCTTATTTATGAAATAATTTCATTAAAGCTTTAAAGAATCGAGAAAGTCTAGAAAAGATATACATCAAATTCATACATTTGGACAACTTAACATTCCTAATTCCCTTCTAATAAAATCAAATTATTCTTCACTTAAGGGTTTTATAAAGATATCAGCTAATTGATGTTTTGTATCAATAAACTCTAGGATTACATCATGATTATTGACATGATCTCATATAAAATGATGTCTAATGTCAATATGTTTAGTTCTAGAGTGTTGAATATGATTTTTAATTAAACATATTATACTTGTGTTATCACATTTTATGGGAATGTTCATAAGGTGAATCTTATAATCTTCTAATGTATTTTTCATCTATACAACTTGTGCACAACATGCACTAGCAGTTATGTATTCAACTTCGGTTGTAGATAGTGCAACCGAGTTTTATTTCTTAGAAGAACAAGAGACAAGTGCATGACCTAAGATTTGACATGTTTCAAATGTACTTTTTCTATCTATTCTATATCCAGTAAAATCCGCATAAGCATAAGTAATTAGTTCAAAGTTTTCAGATTTTGGATACCATAATCTTATATTAGTGGTTCCTTTAAGATATCTAAGAATTCTTTTAACTGCTTTAAGATGAGATATCTTAGGATTAGATTGAAACCTAGAATAAATTCCTACACTAAACATGATGTCTGGTCTAGATGTGGTGAGGTATAGTAAACTATCTATCATAACCCTGTAAGCTTTTTGATCAAAGCTTTCTCTACTTTAGTCAATATCTAACTTAGTGGAGGTACTCATAGGAGTGTTGATAGCCTTTGAACTATCCATATTAAACCTTTTTAGCAAGTTCAAAGTATATTTTGTTTGACTAAGAAAGATACCATTATTAAGTTGTTTGATTTGCAAGCCTAAAAAGAAGGTTAGTTCCCCCATTAGGCCCATTTCAAATTCTAGGCTCATACTTTTAGCAAATGATTCACATAAAGATTCATTCATAAAATAAAAATAATTCATTAATATAAATTTGAACAATAAAAAAATTAATTTTTAATAAATAATGTGGTATCGACCTTACCTTTAGAGAAATTTTTTTGGATAAGAAATGAGCTAAGTCTCTCATATCAAGCCCTTGGGGCTTGTTTCAATTCATAGAGAGCTTTAGTCAATTTAAACACATGATTAGGGAAATTATCATTCTCAAATTTGGGACGTTGTTCAACATATACTTCTTCGGAAATAAAGTCATTAAGAAAAACACTAACATCCATTAGAATTAACTTAAAATTATTACTACTAGCATAGGCAAGGAGCGTCCTTATGGCTTTTAATCGTGCCATAGGAGCGAAGGTTTCTTTATAATTGATATCTTCTTCTTGGTTGAAACCCTTGGCCACTAATTTAGCCTTATTTCTAACCATGATACCAAATTCATCTTGCTTGTTTCTAAAGACCCATTTAGTACCAATAACTAAATGATCATTTGGCCTAACAACAAGCTTTCACACCTCATTTCTCTCAAATTAATTCAAATCTTCTTGCATTGCGATAAGCCATGAATCATCTTTCAAGGCCTCATCAATACATTTAGGTTCAATTTGAGAGAGAGATGCGATATTTGCACAAAAATTCTTAAGAGAAGAATGAGTTTGAACCCCTTTTGATGTGTCTCCTATGGTTAGCTCCTTAGGATGAACATCTACATACTTCCATTCCTTGGGTAAGAATGTTATGGAAGAAGATGCATCCAAATTGCTAGATGGAGAAGGGGTTTTATTTAAATTTAAAGCATCAAAGTTAAGATCATCATCAAAATCATTTTTCTTAGTTTTAGAAACTTCATTTAAAACTACATGAATAGACTCTTCTATAACCAAAGTTCTTTTGTTAAATATACGAAAGGCCTTAGAAATAGAAGAATAACTAAGAAATTTCCTTCATCAGATTTTGCATCAAACTTCCCTAAGGTATCTTTTTCATTCAAAATAAAACATTTGCATCTGAATACTTTAAAATATGAAACGTTGGGTTTTTTGTTATTCCACAACACATAAGGATTTTTTGAAAGCAATAGTCTTACTAAAACCTTATTCATGACATAGCATGTCGTATTTATGGCTTCGGCCCAAAAATATTTGGGTAGGCTATGTTCGTTTAACATGGTTCTAGACATTTCTTGTAAGTTTCTATTTTTTCTTTTCGCTACTCCATTTTGTTGAGGATTTCTTGGAGTAGCAAAATTGTGGTTGTATCTATTAGATTCACAAAATTCTTAGAAATCACGATTTTGAAATTCACCATTGTGATCACTTCGAATTGATGAAATCATAAAATCGTTTTCATTTTGAATACATTTACAAAACTTAGAAAAATGCCTAAAGCAATCACTTTTGAAGTATTTCTAGTTCATCACATTTCGTACATGGACCTAAACTATCATTGTGCTCAACTTTTAATCTATTGAAATCACTAACAAGAGAATCATGCTCTTTTTTCAATAATTTATATTTTTTAATAATTAATTTACATTCATCAAATAAATCATGAAAAGTATTTAATAGTTTATCAAAGGATAAATTTGCATCAAATGAACTACACACCTCATCTCGAATAGCCATTAGTGCATAGTGAGCAATTTGCTTTGTGTTGGTTGGCTCCTCTTCTTCGAATGCACTTGAATCATCCCAAGTTGCTTTAAGAGCCTTCTTCTTCTTGGGTTGCGTCTTCTTTGCTTAGGAATATTTACTCTTGAAGTGTCTCAGCTTCTTATATTCATAACAAATCACTTGTTCTTTCTTGGGTGTAATTTTATTTTTAGTATCATTTTTAAATTTATTTCTTTTTATAAATTTTTTGAACTTTTTGTTAAGAGTGACAAGTCTTCTTCAAAGTCCTCATCACTTGAACTTTGTTTCACGTGGTCTTCTTGAGCTCTTAATGTCATATCCTGCCTGTTCTTCAGAAAGTTATTCTCAAGCTCTTAATGAGCATTACAAGTCATCTCATAAGTCATTAGTGACCCGATTAGTTCTTTGAGAGGAAAGTTATTTAAATCTTTGGCCTCTTGAATGGCCGTGACTTTAGGGTCCCAACTATTTGGAAGGGATTTTAAAATTTTATTAACAAGTTCAAAATCTGAGAAACTTTTACCAAGTCCTTTTAGACCATTGACGATATCCGTAAATCGGGTGTACATGTCTCGAATGGTCTCACTTGGTTTCATCTGAAACAACTCATAAGTGTGCATTAAAAGATTAATTTTGGATTCCTTCACTCTACTAGTGCCTTCATGAGTCACTTCGAGTGTGTGCCAAATATCAAAAGCAGTTTCACAAATAGACACATGATTGAACGTATTTTTATCTAAAGCACAAAACAAGGCATTCATAGCCTTGGCGTTTAAAGCGAAAGTCTTCTTCTCCAACTCATTCCTATCGTTCATTGGAAGAGAAGACTTTTCAAAACCCATTTTCTACAATATTTCATAATTTGAAATCCATTGAAATTAGGAAGATCCTCATTCTAGTCTTCCAATATGTATAATCCGTCCCATTGAATATAGGTAGATATGTAATTGAATGGCCCTCTTGGTTATCGGCAAATATCATCTCTCTTGGGTTTTAAACCAAATGAGAGTGAACCTTGCTCTGATACCAATTGTTAGGATCAAGAGAGGCACTAAGAGGAGGGGGGGGGGGGGGGTAAATTAGTGCAGCGGAAAATTCTTTGATTTCGTAGAAAGTTTGTCTCGATTCAAATTGTTTCGGAAAGATGTTGAACTGAAAACTTTTGTAAGAATGTAAGGAGAAGCTCAAGGAGGTTTGCAGTAAAGTAAATTGCACAAAAGGAAAAGCAAACCAGAATTTAGAATGGTTCAGTCAATGAGACCTACATCCACTTCAGATTCCTCCTCCGTCGAGGTCATCGACATCCACTAAAGGCCTTTTTTTAATAGGCGAAGACCAACCACTTTTTATAGCTCTTTCTCTGATCTGGTTGAGAAGATAACCCTTACAAGCCTCGCTCCTCTTTCTTGGATGTTTACAAAGCTAAGAGAGGGAGGGGAGTACTCTTTGCACTTTTCTAACTCTTTTAATGCCTCAAGAACTCAAGATTATATCAACAATTTTGTGCCCTTTCATACAAAAAAGGGTGGGGTATTTATAGGCCCCAATGACTCCAAAAATTGGAGCTAAAAATTCAAATCCTCAGATTTCGGGGTACCAGCAATACCATCACCATTAATGAGCGGTACCACCACCTGACAAAGCTTTGAGACCGAGCTCTAGCGGTACCACCGCTTGACAATGGTGGTACCACTACTTGCCAAGGGCGGTATCACCGCTAACAGCATTAATTGCCAGTAGTACCACCACCCAATTTGGGTGGTACCACCGCCTAGACCACATGGGAGATTATGTCTCCCAAGTAGTGCCACCGCCAGCTTGGCTTTCAAGTACTTAATGAGCTATTCAATCTGGCCCAATTCAGCCTTGTTAAGGGCCCAATTGGCCCCTAGTTAAGTTAGTGGGATTACCTCCCAATCCTAACTCAATTTACATACTAACTACAATAATTAAGACAATTGACAAAGCATTCTTGTTCTGATGCGTCAATTGTTCTTCCGGCGAACTTCCGATCATCTACCAACGAACTTCCGACGAACTCCTAGCAATGTTCCAGCGGACTCCTGGCAAGCTCCTGGACTTTACAACGATCTTCTTGGCAAGTTTTAATGAGCTTCTTTGGCAAGTTCTTGGACCTCTTGGTTGGTTTCGACTAAACTTCCGATGAACGTCTAGACTTCCGACGAACTCTTGAACTCCCAATGAGATCTCGATCTTGACTCCGGCACAACACCTGCTTTATATCTCACTGCTATCGTAGTTAATCATGTACGCTTTTCTTAATATATAGATTAGATCAAACAATTTACAATTGATTTCATCATCAAAATCCTAGATTCAACAGAGAAGGGGAGAAGAGAATAGGAGATGGCGACCAAGAGAAACTCTAGCCTACGAATCATTAGTTCCCTTCTATTTATAGAGGCTCCCTATCAACTTAACCCTAATGGTTCCTACCCTATTGGGTACTGGATCTCTATTCAACTACCTAAGCCTCTTAGATTAGTGGATCTCTATCCAATAATCTCTCATTAGTTCTTATTGGATCTCTTCCATAAGATCCAATAATTCAGGGGCTTATTTGATATCTAATAAGATAGGGGCTCCGGCAGATATCTAATATCCGAACCTCATGATTGTGCTAGATCTAGAACTTTCAAACTTATAAGTCTGGTATCAAAGAGTGGAGTGCTCATATAGGACATCCTTGGTATCTTAAGTCTAAGGACCTGGTACAATACTGAGATGACGAAATTGTTGTAAGATAATAAGGCATCATCAACCATCTAGCATTTAGTGAGCAAATTAATCGGTGAACTCATTCTCTAACAAGCACCTGCACTATAGCCCTAGTGTCCCCACACGAGCAGCTATGAGACCAGTTGCCTATATCATAGGTATGGATATACAGCACACCAAACTGTCCAGTTATCTCGATGTCCCTCTCGAGCAGTCTATGACTGAGATTATTTTGGATTTATGTTTAAAGGTGAATCAGTCTTATTATCATGATATTATCACGATCCGATTCCTATTTTACAAATCCATGAATATCACAATATATTCATACAACAAGCAATATAAAGTAATAAAATGCTAAATAATATAATAAGTAGAAAGAATGCATATCATGTCACACATACCAACACTCAAGTGATTAGATTTCTGGGCACCTATGACTAGTTGTGGGGACACTAGGGATACCGCATAGGTGCTCATTGGAGAATGAGTTCACTGATTGATTCGCTCATAGAATGCTAGATAGTTGGATACCTCAATGTTAGATAGTAATTCTGTCGTTCCTATGGTGTATCTAGCCCTTAGACTTCAGACGCCAAGGATTTCTCGTTTAAGCACAACACTCTTTGTTATTGGACTTATGGACATAGAAGTTTCATATCTAGTACAATCGGTCATTAGGGGTGGTGGCCAACTTTACGAGGGCTATTAAATGTCAATAGAGGATCTACTCTTGGTGTCATGAGAGGAATATCTCATATGTTTTTGCTCAGCTAAATCCCTGGCCAAGGTCATTCGAATTGAGATAGAAAGGATTCTTCGGGATAATCCGATTAAAGTGAGTCTTGAGTAGAAACCGTATGGGCCTGATAGCACCATACTTGATATACAATCTTTGAGATATTAGATGGATCAAAGACTATAGATACATGATAACTTATGATTGATAGGTCCAATGGATTGAATTCTCTAGTCTCATTTGGAAACTATGACATAGTGGCCTAGTACATCCGTAGTCGATGAGTCGAGTGAATTATTATAGAGATAATTCACTAAACCAGAAGAAGTTTTGATAAGTATGACTCATGGCTAGATTGATATTGGGCCTTGAGGGTCATACACATATGGTAGGTATTGCGACAAGTAGAGGTTTAGATGTGAGATATCCACTGGAGCCCCTATCTTATTGGATATCCAATAAGCTCCTAAATTATTGGATCTTGTGGACAAGATCCAATAAGAACTAATGAGAGATTATTGGGTAGAAATCTACTAATCTAAGAGTCTTTGGTAGTTGGATGAAGATCCAATATACAATAGGTCAAGATCCATTAGGGTTAAGTTGACAGGGACTTTTATAAATAGGAGGGAACCAAAGGGGCCAAAGGCTAGACCCCTATTTGGTTGCCACCTCTACTAGTCATAAGTTTCATGCAAGCCAATCACGTGAGTGATTGCACATATGATATTGTACACACCCTTTTTTGTTGTTATTTATTTGATATTTTTCAGACTTTATATTGCCTATTGCATATATTTTAATGTCTATAGTTCTATATAATGGGAATCGGATCGTGATGAGATCACGACAATGAGATTAATTCACCTTTAAACACAGACTCTAAATAATTTCGATCATAGGTCGCTCGAGTGGGACATCTAGATGACTGGATAGACTAGTGTATTGTACACCTATTCATATGATAGAGGTGGTTGGTCTTATAGCTACTCATTTAGGGACACTAGGGATGCTACGCAAGTGCTTATTGGAGAATGAGTTCACTGATTGATTCGCTTACGGAATGTTGGATGGTTGATGATACTTCATTGTAAAATAGCAATTCTATCATCCTAATGATGTAACTGACCCTTAAACTTGAGACACCAAGGATATCTTGTTTGAGTACTCCACTCTTTATTATCAGATTTATAGACTTAGAAGTTTCAGATCTAGCATAGTGGTCATCGGGAGTGGTAGTCAATTTTACGAGGGCTATTGAGTATCGATAGAGGATCATCCACTCTCAGTGTCATGAGAGGAATATCTCATGTATTCTTGCTTAGCCAAATCCCTAGCCAAGGTCATTTTGATTAAGCGAGAAAGAATTCTCTAGGAGAATCCGATTAGAGCGAGACTCGAGTAGAAATCATATGGGCCTGATAGGACCATGCTTGATATATGATCTCTGGGATATTAGATGGATGAGGGACTATAGATACATGTTAACTAAGGATAGATAGGTCCAATTGATTGGATTCCCCTGTATAATTTGGGAAATACAACCTAGTGGTCTAGTACATCCGTAGTCGATGAGTCGAGTGAATTATTATGAAGATAATAATTCACTGAGCCAAAAGGAGTTCTGACATGTATCACTCATGGCTAGCTTGATATTGGGCCTAGAGGGTCATACACATATTGTAGGTGTTACGATAAGTAGAGGTTCGGGTATGAGATATTCGTTGAAGTTCCTATCTTATTGGATATCCAATAAGCCTCTTAATTTTTGGATCCTATATATGAGATCCAATAAGAGCCAATGAGAGATTGTTGGGTAAAGATCCACTAATCTAAAAGGCTTGAGTAGTTAGATAGAGATCTAGTACTCAATAGGATAAGATCCATTAGGGTTATATTGACAAGGGGCCTCTATAAATAGGAGAGAACCAAAAGGGCCATAGTCTAGACCCCTTTTGGTTGCCACCTCCTATTCTCCTGTCCCCCTCTCCTCCTTAACCAGCATCCCCTATTTAGGGTGTATGGATAGCAAGAAGGGTCAGCCCCTTCTTTATAGCCCCTGTCATGTGGATCACCACTAGAGAGGAAGATAGTTGACCCCCTTCTTCTTCTCTCACATATCTATAGGTTTTCAGGGATATACAATCTTCCTAGGTAACACACTTCCCTTAACACACGTGTTTTTTCAGTTTCGTGGGTTTTTGCACACGAATCTTCGCACGATGATGAAACCTTCTTTTTTACAGGAAATTCTATGATTTTTGTTTTCTGTTCTTTCGCTGCAAATGTGATGTCACCTCAGATTTTTCAACAACCTCCTATACTTCTCCCTCCCTCTCCTCCTCAGTCAACAGCCCTAGTTTAGGGGGTGCAGATAGTAAGAAGGGCCAACCCCTTCTTGATTATGGGGTGTGCATGGAAGGGAGGATTGTGCAGCGATTTGAGGAGAATCTTCACAACGCCTGCCATGTGGATCATCATTAGAGAAGAGGATCGTTGACCTCCTTCATCTTCTCTCATAGATCTGCTAGTTTTTTGGAATATACAATCTCCCTAAGTAACACATCTTTCATATACACATAGTTTTCGATTTTGTGGGTTTTTACACACCAATCTTTGTACGATGACAAGAAACTTTTTCTATAAAAAATCTAAGATTTTGCTTGTTGTATTCTTCCACTACGTATGTGATACTACTCCAGAATAGTGTTCCATCATAGGTTGAGAGTTTAAAATCTCTTTAAATTATTAAATCATTTGATATACTTGTTAGGATCAAGTTGCACAAAGAGATAATTGAATTAATGCTTATGAAAATATTACGGCGAATAAAAAATTTTATTTCAATTTAAAGTTGTATAAAAAATGTGTCAATCGTAAAGAAAGTGTAAAGGAGAGTAAGCAACCAAGTAAATAAGTAATATGAAGAAAAAACATAAAATGAATGACAAAGTAGAGATCACATCGGATTTATGGTGGTTCGATCATCGTGACCTACGTCCACTCTCGATTCCTCCTTGTTGAGGCCACCAGCATTCACTGGTAGTCTTCCTTTAATAGGCGCAGACTACCCACCTTTTTACAACACTTTCTCCTTTTTCGGGTTTATGAGACAACCCTTACAACCCTCACACCTCTCATAGAATGATCATAAATCTAAAGAAAGAGGAGGACGATACTTAGCACTTTTTTAATACTTTCACAACCCAAAATCACAAGACTTTTCTTTATACTTTAGTGTACTTTAATGTAGGAAAGAGTTTGATATTTATAGGCCCCAATTACTTAAAAAATGGAGCCAAAAAGTGTCTCATCCCGGGTTTCCGGGGTACTAGCAGTACCACTACCATTATTGGGCGGTACCACCGCTTGCAAACTAAAACTAGATAGTATCACCACCCAGTCTAGGTGGTACGATTGTCTAACAGAGCTTAAGAGACTAGGCTCTGGTAGTACCACCATTTGAAAGGGTGGTACCACCGCTTGGTAGCATTAATTGCTAGTGGTACCACCGCCTAGTCTAAGCGATACCATTACCCAGACTCCCTAGGAGGCCGAGCCTCAAGCGGTTCTACTATCAGCTCCAGCCATGCCATCTCTTGACGTGGCTTCAAGTCATTGAATGGGCCATCCAATTGGCCTAATTGAGCCTTGATTTAGGCCCAATTGGCCCCTAATTGAGTTAGTGAGATTTCTCCCAAAACTAACTCAAATTGAAACCCTAACTATGATAATTAAGCCTAGACAATTATAATATAAGCAATCCTAGTTGTCCAGTATATCAATTGTTCATCTGAACTTCTAGCAAAACTTTCAACACACTCCTAATGATCTTCTGATAAGCTTTCAGCGAACTTCCAACGAACTCTCGGTGAGCATCCGACACATCGTTTGAACCTATGGTGTATCCTTGATTCTTTCGACCCAATGCCTAATCTTAATGACATGGGAGTGTCTAATTTACTATAATCTAATCATATGAACCTTAATTATAATATGATATTTTTTTTAGCCAACAATGATGCCTCATATTCTTTAACATGATAACTCACCAACATATTCCCTGCACAAAGTTAAAGCTGTTTCAAGGTGCTTTTCTTCATGACCAAGGAATGCATTAAAGGAGTTGGTTAGCAGTTGTAAACACTTAATTTCAAAATTCCCTATGCATGAAGGGTTGTTTCATGCACTAGTACTTATTTTGGTGTTTAGGGCTTAGAAAGGACTTTTAGAAACTGATGATATTTTGTAGAAGCTCTCTTGGAGTTCTCGCTTAAACTTTGTATCTCTTGGATGCTTCCTTGAGTGATGAGTTTTTTATTTTCAGTTCTGCATCCTTGTCTAATTTCCTTAAGGTGGTAAACTTTTTGTATCCCTTTGTGATTTTGAACTGGGTGGTGAGCATCACACCAGCATTAGTTTTGTATCAGATCTAAAGGCTATAGATCATGGCAAGGTAGATTGGAAAAGATATAGTTGGTGAAGGTACTGACCATGAAGATGATGCTGAATCATTGAGGTTGCAGCTACGAAGATTGCTACGTAGTCTGTGTGAAAAAAATGAAATAATTAAAGAACTTCGAAGTAGACACAACCAGCATGAAAATGAGGTCCATGAATTTACTTCTGATGATGATATGCCTCCTTATCTAAGGGAGTCGAGAAGATTTTATGCAAGGCGTGGAGTCCAAGATGAGTGGTAGAATAAATATAACCTAAGATTGTAGATTCCATAATTTGAAGGTAAAATAAATATTAATGACTTTATCGATTGGCTTAATACAATAAAAAGAATTTTTGATTTTCATGAACCACGAAAACAAAAGAAGATCAAACTTGTGGCACTCAAACTCAGACGGAATACATCTTTTTGGTGGGAAAATATAAATAAACAAAGAGAACGTGAGGGGAAGAGTGAAATCATGACATGGGAAAAAATAAAAAGGGAGCTGAAAAGGAAAATTTTACCTCACAATTATAGGCAAGAGATCTTTCTCAAAATCTATGATTTCTAGTAAAAAGATCTTAGTGTGGAGGAGTACACTATAGAATTCGATAATCTGATATTAAAAGGAGAGCTTGTGGAACCGGAAGTGCAAACCATTATACGATACTTTGGAGGTCTGAAATATGAGATTGCTAAAGTGGTTCAACTGTAGCCATATTAGTCTTTAAATGATGTGAGCAAGTTGGCATTCAAAGTTGAAAAATAACATAAGTTTGAAAAGAGTTATCGGTATGGTTCAAAAAAAGGATATACAAAAGCAGGAAGTTCGAAGCCTACAGTCCAAAGCAAGGTGATATCAAAGGTGCAAGAAAAGGGTGAAGAATCTATTGGCAGTAAAAAAAACACCTAATACTTCTACCCCAAGTGGTCGAAAATGCTTCAAATGTCATGGTTTTGGGCGCATTGCTTCAAATTGTCCAAATAGGAGGATTGTAACTTTCGTTGAAGATCATACAGATAGAGGAGAATTTGAAGCCGATGATGAACCAAAATATGATGAAGATTTAGAAGAGATTACTTATGCAGATTATGGTTTATCTATTATATTACAATGTAGCTTACAAGTGTCTTATGTGGCCAAGGATAAAAGTTGGGTGAGAAAAAACATGTTTCACACTACATGCACTTCTCTTAGCAAGGTGTGCTTGGTGATCATCAACAATGATAGCTTTGAAAACGTAGTTTCTTTGGAGATGGTGCATAAGTTGAAGTTGGACACAATCCCTCATCCACATCCATACCAATTATGTTGGTTGCAAAAAAGAAATGACATCAAAGTAATTAAAAGATGTTTAGTTTCATTTTTGTTACGATCAAGAGCACTCAGAGGGGGGGGAGGGGGGGGGGGGGGGGTGAATTAGTGCAATGAAAAACTTTCAACGATTTAAAATGACATTCGTATGATGAAATCATTTCCGACGTAAAACCATTTTCGGAAACTTAACTTGAAAGCGAGTTCGTAAAGGAGTGCAGCAAAAGTAATGAGGAAGTAAAGCACATATGGAGGTTTGCAGTAAGGTAAGCAGCAAGAATAAATGCAAACCAGAGAGCACCGTAATTTTAGTGTATTTCGGTCAATCTTGACCTACATCTACTTTTGGCTTCCTCCTCCAACGAGGTCACCGACATCCACTAGAGGCCTTCCTTCAATAGGCGAAGGCCAACCACCCTTTTACAGTTTCACTCCTTTTGACGGGCTTAGGAGACAACCCTTACAGAATTTTCACTCATCTCTTGAATGATCGAAACTTGGAAGAAAAGAGGGAGGAGAACTTTTAGCTTATACAACACTTTTGAGCTCTAAAAATCACAGAGTAAGTTTGGATTTTTGGTGCCCTTTAATGCAGGAAAGGGTGGGGTTTATATAGGCCCCAAACTGGTTTGAATTTTGAGCTAAAAAATGTCATCTCCTGGATTTTTAGGGTCCTAGCAGTACTACCACCATAACTGGGCAGTACTACCTCTCGGAGACCGAGCTCAGGTGGTATCACTGCCTGACAGGGTCAGTACCTCCACCCAGTCTCGCTCGGAGACTGAGCCCAGGTGGTACCATCGCTTAACAGGGGTGGTTCCACCACCTCACAAGAGTGGTTCCACCACCCAGTCTCGCTCGGAGACTGAGCCCAAGCAGTACCACCGCCTGACCTGGGCAGTTGCACTGCCCAACTTTCTTGAGCTCTTGGGTGATGCCACCGTTGACCCAGGCGGTGCCACCGTCGGCTAGGAAATCTAGGTCTGAATGGGCTGATCCATTCGACCCAATTTGGGTCTATCAAGAGCCCAATTGCCCCCAGATTAAGTTAATGGGATCACCTCCCATTCCTAGCTTAATCTACATGCTAACTATGATATTTCTTAAGACATTTACTGCAACTTGCTCCGGTGCGTCAATCGCTTCTTCCGGTGAGCTTCCGGCGAACTTCCGATGAACATCCGACGAACCCTCGGCGATGCTCCAGTGGACTTTCGGCAAACTCCTGGACTTGCGACAATCCACTTGGCGAGTTCCAATGAGCTTCTTTGGCAAACTCCTAGACTTCTCAGATTTGTTCCCGCAGAACCTCCGACGACCGTCCGGACTTCCGTCGAACTCTCGAACCCCCAACGTGATCATGGTCTTGACCCTGCCGAAACTCCTGCTGCATGTCTTACTGCCCTCATAGTTAATCCTGCACACTTATCTCAACATATGGATTAGATAACAAATGACAATTGACTTTATTATCAAAATCCAAGATTCAACAATTTTCTATTGGAAAATATTATAAAGACGAAGTATGGTGTGATGTTACTCCTATGGACGCTTGTCATTTGCTGTTGGAAATGTTGGGAAAATCTTTGGGGGCGACATCATATGCACAGTGGAAGAACAAGAAAACAAAATCCCTGATTCCCAAAGAGATGTTCATCGTCGTGCAAAGATTGGTGCGCAAAATCCGCGAAACTGAAAAACTGGGTATAGAATATATTATGTTACCTAGGGAGAGCACATATCCCTATTTCCTTGTAGATCCTTAGGAGAGGATGAAGGAGGTCAAGTGTCCTCCTCTCTAGCGGTGATCCACACAATAGGGATGTGACGACGCTCCTCAAAAACTCTAGGCTTGCTTTGAGGTGGAGAGGGGAAGGAGAAAAGGAGAGGCAAGCCTTTTAGATTAATGGATCTCTATCTAATATTCTCTCATGGGCTCTTATTGGATTTCATCCATGGGATCCAATAATTCAGGGGCTTATTGGATATCTAATAAGATAAGGGCTCCGTCGGATATCTCATATCCGAACCTCTACTCATCGTAATGCCTACCATATATGTGTGACCCTCTAGGCCCAATATCGAGCTGGCCATGAGTCATACATGTCCGAACTCCTTCTAACTTAGTGAATTATTATCTCTGTAATAATTCACTTGACTCATCGACTACGGACGTACTAGGCCAATACGCCGTAGTCCCCAGACGATATAGGGGAATCCAATCCATTGGACGTGTCTGTCCTCAGTTACTATATACCTATAGTCCATTATCCATTTAATATCCCAGAGACCGTATATCGAGCATGGTGCTGTCAGACCCATACGGTTTCTACTCGAGTCTCGCTCTAATCGGATTCTCCCGGAGAACTCTTTCTCTCTCAATCCGAATGACCCTAGCTAGGGATTTGTCTGAGCAAGAACACATGGGATATTCCTCTCATGACGCCGAGAGTGGATGATCCTCTATTGACACTCAATAGCCCTCGTAAGGTCGACTACCACTCCCAATGACCAGCTGTACTAGATCTGGGATAGCCAAACCTATAAGTTTGATATCAAAGAGTGGAGCACTCAAACAAGACATCCTTGGTGTCTCAAGTCTAAGGACCAGATATACCACTAGGACTACGAAATCGCTGCCTAACAATAAGGCATCATCAACCATCTAGCATTCCGTAAGTGGAGCAATCAGTGAACTCATTCTCCAATGAGCACCTGTACTGTATCCCTAGTGTCCCTATACGAGCAACTATGAGACCCGCTGCATCCATCATATGAACGGGTATACAGCACACCAGTCTGTCCGGTTACCACGATGTCCCTCTCGAGTAACCTATGATCGGGATTATTTAAGATATGGGTTTAAAGGTGAATCGATCTTATTTTCGTGATCTCATCACGATCCGATTCCCATTGCACAAATCCAAGGACATCACAATATATATATGCATATATGCAATAGTTATAAAGTGATATATGCCAAAATATAATAAGCAAAAAGATTTTGTATCAAGTCACACGTGCCATCACTCATGTGATTGGCTTGTTGGGCACCTATGACTAGCAATCTCCCACTTGACCTAAAGCCAATCACCTATGTGGTTGATCCCCATCAAACCCCTGTGATGCTCAAAGACAATCTGAGACAATGGCTTTGTTAGTGGATCTGCAATGTTATCTTCGGATATAACTCTTTCCACTGCTACATCTCCTCAGGTTATAATCTCTCTGATAAGGTGGAACCTCCTCAGAACATGCTTAGATTTCTGATGAGACCTAGGTTCCTTTGCTTGAGCAATCGCCCCATTGTTGTCGCAATATAAGGAGATCGACTCCTCGCTACCCGACACGACTCCCAAATCTGTGATGAACTTTTTCAACTAGACTCCCTCCTTTGCTACATCTGATGCAGCAATGTACTCCGCCTCTATGGTCGAGTCAGCAGTAGTATCTTGTTTGGAACTCTTCCAGCACATTGCTCCTCCATTCAAGGTGTACACGTACCCCGAATTCGACTTGCTATCATCGACATCAGACTGAAAACTTGAGTCAATGTAGCCTTCAACCTTAAGGCTATTACCTCCATATACTAGTAAAAGATCCTTAGTCCTTCTCAAGTACTTAACGATACACTTTACTGCTTTCCAATGCTCCAAGCCTGGATCCGCCTGATACTTGCTCGTGACACTCAGAGCATGCGCTATATCAGGCCTAGTACATAGCATGGCATATATGATAGACCCTATTGCTGAGGCATAAGGTATCATATCCATGTTCGCCCTTTCTTCTGGAGTCTTTGGGGACATACTCGTAGAAAGCGATATCCCATGTCTCATTGGTATGAGACCTCTCTTGGAATTTTCTATGCCAAACCTTTTGACAATGGTTTCTATGTACCTGGACTGGGACAAGCCAAGTATCCTCTTTGATCTATCTCTATAGATTCTAATCCCCAAGATATAGGATACTTCCCCTAAGTCCTTTATGGAGAAGTGTCTAGATAACCAAGCCTTTACTATGGATAGCATTCCTACGTCATTCCCAATGATCAAGATATCATCCACATATAACAACAAAAAGGTGATAGCGCTTCCACTTACCTTCCTGTACGCACAAGGCTCATCTTCATTCTTAACGAAGTCATAAGATCTGATTGCCTCATTAAATCTTATGTTCCAACTTCAAGAAGCTTGCTTTAGTCCATAAATGGATCTAAGCAACCTACACACCTTATCTGGGCAGTTCTTGGACATGAATCCCTTAGGTTGCATCATATACACCTCCTCAGTGAGGTTCCCATTGAGGAATACGGTTTTCACATCCATCTGTCATATCTCATAATCATAGTGTGCTGCAATAGCCAATAGAATTCTGATGGATTTTAGCATTGCTATGGGTGAGAAGGTTTCGTCGTAGTCAACACCTTGCCTTTGACGATACCCCTTAGCCACTAGCCTTGCTTTATAGGTCTCTACCTTTCCATCTACTTCGATCTTTTTCTCAAAGATCCACTTGCAACCGATGGGTACAATACCTTCAGGCGCAACAACTAGGTTCCAAACCTTGTTGGAGTATATAGAATCCATCTCAGAATTCATGGCTTCTTGCCACTTCCCGGAGTCTATACTCATAATAGCCTCCTCGTAGGTCTGAGGATCAATATCCTCAACATCCTCTCCTCTAATATGTCCCACATATCTCTTAGGAGGATAAGATACTCTATCAGACCTACGTAAAGTGGAAACTTGTATTAGGTATCTGAACAAACTCGGGCTGTAGAGTGGTGCTTGAGCTTGGTTCTCCAACCTTGCTCAACTCTATCATTCTCCCACTATCTCTGCCAAGAATGTGTTCCTTCTCAAGGAACACTACTCTCTTAGCTACAAAGACCTTTTGGTTCTCGAGATGTTAGAAATAATACTCACAAGTTTCCTTGGGGTATCCCACAAATTTACATCGCTCTGTTCTTGTTTCTAACTTATCGGGGTTGTGTCTTTTAACGTGGGTAGGGTAACCCCAAATCTTAACAACCTTAAGATCAGGCTTCTTCCCTTTCCATATCTCATATGGTGTAGACACTACCGACTTAGTTGAAACTCTGTTCAGAAGGTAAGCTACGGTTTCTAGGGCATATCCCCAGAATGAGATGGGTAGGTTAGCGAAACTCATCATGGACCATACCATGTCTAATAGCGTACGATTTCTCCTTTCAGAGACACCATTGAGCTGAGGTGTATAAGGAGGTATCTATTGGGATAATATCCTATAGTCCTTGAGGAACTGAGTAAACTCTGTACTTAAGTACTCACCTCCTCGATCTGATTGAAGAGTTTTGATACTCTTTCCAATCTGGTTCTTCACCTCATTCTTATACTCTCTGAATTTCTCAAAGGCCTCGGACTTGTACTTCATTAAGTACACATATCCATACCTTGACAAATTATTAGTAAAGGTAATGAAGTAGGAGTAACCACCAATGGCATGAGTTGACATGGGTCCACATACATCACTATGTATGAGTTCCAACAGCTCAGTGGCTCTCTCTCCAGTTCCACTAAATGGAGAGTTGGTCAGTTTTCCACGAAGGCAATGCTCGTAAGTTGCATATGACACATAGTCGAATGGATCTAGATATCCATCATTTAGCAACTTTTGAATCCTTCTTACATGGATGTGACCTAGCCGACAATGCCACAGGTATGCACTGTTCATCTTATCTCGTTTCCTCTTGGACACATTTACATTCATGATATGTAGCTAAAGCTTTATCAAGCTTTTGTTTCACCCTTTCTGCAAGGTACTCTTTGTAGTTCCTCTTCCAATGCCCATCTTTAACATAGTGGAAGCACTGGCCTTTGTCCTTTGCTGGATCTTTCTTAGCAACCTTTGCTTTACCTAGTCTGCCATTGCCCTTTCCTTTCTTAAGGGACCTTTCTGCTTTCCTTTTCTTTCTGGTCTCACTAGTGTAGAGAACTGGCTTCTCTTTCTTAATAGTACTCTCTACCTCCCTCAACATATTGAGGAGCTCTAGGAGAGTCACCTCAAGCTTGTTCATATTAAAATTCATTATGAACTATGAAAAGGAATCTGGTAGGGACTGAAGCACAATGTCCACACACAAGTTATCCTCTAGGACCATTCCTAGACCTATGAGTTTCTCTATCCACTCAATCATCTTTAGGACATGGTTCTGAACCGGTGTCCCCTCAATCATCCTAGTGTGGAAGAGGCTCTTGGATATCTTATATCGCTGAGTCCTTCCCTGTTCCTCAAACAATTTGCGGACATGTAGGAGAATAGATCTGGCATCCATCTTTTCATGTTGTCTCTATAACTCAGGAGTCATAGAGCCCAACATATAGCATTGAGCAAGAGTGGAGTCATCAATGTACTTTACGTAGTGAGCGATCTCATCCTCGCTTGCCCCTTCTTCGATCGTAGGCATCACCGTATCAAGGACGTGCACAATTTTCTCCACCATGAGAATAATTCTCAAGTTACGGAGCCAATCCGTATAATTTAGACCAGTGAGGTAGTTGACATCAAGTATGCCATGTAAGGGATTTGAAAGTGACATTTTCTGAAAATAAAGATACAGTAGAAATGAATAACATGAAGATTTTACAAGAAATAAACTATCAAGATATGGACTTCTATCTTAATATACTCCCACTATTTTACTAATGAGTCACGCGACACCCTCAGCACGTGAAACAGAAGTCTCCGGCAGACTTCTAGTGGGGATTAGGATCCAATCAGCGTCTTAGTGTAACCTCGAGGGACTCGACCAATCACACTAAGCCTAAAAGGTAGGCAACTCTTGCCGATCACAACTCCTTGTGATTCTCGTCCTGTTCGGCCTCCGAATCACCATGGTCTCGAGGGACTTGACCAACCATGATGCTCGGTTAAGTCAACACCTTCGTTACAAGATGAGTCAGATTTGATGATATACCCTCGAGGGACTCGACCAAGCATACCATGTCCTCAGGTCACCGGTGACATCTCTATGTCGTAAGCAAGATAGCGAATCGTGATATAGGTGAGTCTCGAGGGACTCGACAAACTCAACCTATATTGGGAATCGGTTCCTACTTATAACGATGGAAGGCCACGTGGGTCAATCTAATTGCCTTACATTTACCGACTTAATATTATCGAGAGAGATGTTTCTATGATTTGGTCTCCTAATATGACATGTCACACATATATATATTTAATATATATCTACATCGCCTGCAAATATATATACATATCTAGTATGTGTATAAGCAATCATACCAGATGATCATGGACCACAAGCTAATGTGATTAGGCCCGAGCCAGTAGGCCTAATCACTCACATCAAGATCTAAGTGTGCAACGGTGCATCTCCATGCCCTGTGATCGTCCATCTCATCCTCGTCGGTTCCATCGACATCTCGATGCATCTTCATGCATTGCGATTGTCCGTCTCGTGGGTCCCGCTATCGCATCCACGCTCCCGCTGCGCCTCCTCATGTGATTACAACGTAATTATAGGCACGCAGGCCCGACAATAAACGAGAAATATAATGGAGGCTCGTAGACCCCAATAATAATAATCACAAGTACACACATCACACGGTCCATGATCATCCGTCCACACATCATACATCACATGTATAAATAATAATCATCATGTAAGACTACTAGATAATAATAAAAAGAATAATCAACTAAACTTTTTAATAAATTAGTATTTTATTAAATCAGGGGCATATAGGAAATTTCTTAATTCCTAGGGGTATTTTCATAATTTAGACAAAAGACAGAAACTAGAATTTCTCAAATTTTGAGGGGCAAAACTATCTTTTGCCCAGAAAACCCGAATGCCCTCATCCTCCCCTACTACTACTGCTGTCGTCGCCTCCGCCACCCTACTGGCGGCGGGCTATGCGGTGGAGGGCGGGGTCGCTGCCCTCGCCTGCTGGCGGCACGCCCGCTGGCGGCGCTGCCCCTGCAGTTGGGCGCCCTCGCGGGCACCGCCGCCTATGTGGGCGGGTGACCCTGTGGGCGCTGTCCCCTCCGCAGGCGGTTCTACCTGCGAGGCAGCACCCGCAAGTTGTGCTGCCTCGCCGAGTGGCCACCCTTGCTGGGTTTTTGCCCGCGTGAGCAGCGGCCACAAGCGCCACTGCCCTGCGGCACGTCACCACGCGAGAGCAGTGGCCGTAGGCGCCGCTGCCCTTGTGGCTGCTGCTGCAGGCTGCCTGCTTGCACGCATATGGCAGTGCTGCTATCTACAACGTCAACGAGGGCAGCAACAGTTGCTGCCCTTTTCCGCTTTTGCGTCAATGATTTTGACGTCAAAAGCTTCTCCACAACACAACACACGTAGTTTAAAACCAATCTATCGCACGAACAACCTGGCTCTGATACCACTTTTGGGAAAGTCTTTGGGGGTGACATCATATGCGCAACGGAAGAACAAGAAAAAAAAATCCCTAATTCCTAAAGAGATGTTCGTCGTCATGCGAAGATTGGTGCGCAAAATCCGCGAAACTGAAAAACTGCGTATAGAATATATTGTGTTACCTAGGGAGATCGTATATACCTATTTCCTTGCAGATCTTTAGGAGAGGGTGAAGGAGGTCAAGCGTCCTCCTCTCTAGCAATGATCCATACAGCAGGGCTGTGACGATGCTCCTCAAAAACTCTAGGCCTACTCTGAGGTGGAGAGGGGAAGGAGAATAGGAGAGGTAAGCAAAGGCTCTAGCCTATGAGGCTTTGAATCCCTCCTATTTATAGAGGTCCCCTATCAAACTCTAATGGATCCTCGCCTAGTGGGTATTGGATTTGCATCCAATAACCCAAGCCTTTTAGATTAGTGGATCTCTATCCAATAATCTCTTATGGGCTCTTATTGGATCTTGTCCATGAGATCCAATAATTCAGGGGCTTATTGGATATCCAATAAGACAAGGACTCCGTCAGATATCTCATATCCAAACCTCTACTCATCGCAATGCCTACCATATGTATGTGACCCTCTAGGCCCAATATCGAGCTGGCCATGAGTCATATTTGTCAGAACGCCTTCTAACTCAGTGAATTGTTATCTCTGTAATAATTCACTTGACTCATCGACTACAGATGTACTAGGCCACTACGCCATAGTCCCCAAACGATATAGGGGAATCCAATCCATTGGACCTATCTATCCTCAGTTACCATGTACCTATAGTCCCTCATCCATTTAATATCCCAGAGACCGTATATCGAGCATGGTGCTGTCAGACCCATACGGTTTCTACTCGAGTCTCGCTCTAATTGGATTCTCCTAGAGAACTCTTTCTCTCTCAACCCGAATGACCTTGGCTAGGGATTTGTCTGAGCAAGAACACATGGGATATTCCTCTCATGACGCCGAGAGTGGATGATCCTCTATTGACACTCAATAGCCCTCGTAAGGTCAACTACCACTCCCAATGACCAGCTGTACTAAATCTGGGACAACCAAACCTATAAGTCTGGTATCAAAGAGTGGAGCACTCATATAGGACATCCTTGGTATCTCAAGTCTAAGGACCAGATATACCACTAGGACTACGGAATCGCTGTCTGACAATAAGGTATCATCAACCATCCAAGATTGCGTAAGCGGATCAATCAGTGAACTTATTCTCCAATGAGCACCTATACTGTATCCCTAGTGTCCCTACATGAGTAGCTATGAGACCCGCTGCATCCATCATATGGACGGGTATACAGCACACCAGTCTGTCTAGTTATCATGATGTCCCTCTCGAGTAACCTATGACCGGAATTATTTAGGAGATGTATTTAAAGGTGAATCGATCTCATTTTCGTGATCTCATCACGATCCGATTCCCATGGCACAAATCCAAGGACATCACAATATATATATATATATATATATATATATATATATATATATATATATATATATATATATATATATATATATATATATATATATATATATATATATATATATATATATATATATATATATATATATATATATGCAATAGTTATAAAGTGATATATGTCAAAATATAATAAGTAAAAAGATTCTGTATCAAGTCACACGTGCCATCACTCACGTGATTGGCTTGCTGGGCACCTATGACTAGCAGGAAAGACATTGGCATTATGATAGAAGGGTGTTGTATGACGGCTATAAATATACTTATTCTTTTAAGATGAATAAAAAGAAGATTATATTAGCTCCATTACAACCTTTCGAAATTAGTGCACTAAAGAAGGAAGTTTGTGCTTTTATGTCTTATGGTGAATGCATATGTGAATTAGACAAGGGCGGTCCAGTTTTAGCCCTAATGGTAGTAGAGAAGAATGAACAAAATAAGGAGACACCGACAATCATGAAACTAATCCTAGAGGAATTTCAAGATGTTATACCGGAAGAGATTCTACATGGCCTTCCATCTTTGAGAGACATCCAGCATCACATTGATCTTATTTCGGGGGCTATTCTACCTAATAAGGTAGTGTACAGAATGAGTCCCAAAGAGTATGAAGAACTTCAAAGGCAAGATGATGAATCGGTGAAAAACGGGTTAATTCAGGAGAGCACGAGTCCTTGTGCGATTCCAGCCTTATTGGTGCCTAAGAAGGATGGTTCTTAGAAAATGTGTGTGGATAGCTGCACTATCAACAAAATCACATTGGATTATCATTTTTCCATTCCAAGGTTAGATGATTTACTTGATCAATTATGTGGTGCTTCTATTTTCTCTAAAATTGATTTGAGTAGTGGATATTACCAAATAAGAATGAGGCCTAGAGATGAGTGGAAAATAGAATTTAAAACTAGATAAGACTTATATGAATGGTTGGTTATGCCATTTGGGCTATTTAATGCTTCTAGCACTTTCATTAGATTTATGAATTATATACTTAAGCCATGCATTGGAATATTTGTTGTAGTTTACTTTGACGATATATTGGTATATAGCAAGAGCAAAGAGGAGCATATGAATCATCTGAAAGAGATCTTTCTTATTTTAAGATAACAAAAGCTTTATGCTAATATAAAGAAGTGTGATTTCTTTACTTCTAGTGTTGTGTTTTTGGGGTATGTTGTTTCAAAAGATGGAATCATGATGGATCAAAGTGAGGTAGAAGCTATTCTCAATTGGCCAACACTTGCTTCATTGCATGATATGAGGAGTTTCCATGACTTAACTTCCTTTTACAGAAGATTCATTAAGGGTTTCAACTCTTTTGTCGCTCTAGTTACCAAATGTCTGAAATGTGATAAATTCAAATGGACTAGTGAGGCTGATGATACTTTTGAGCTTTTAAAAAGAAAGGTGACCGAAGCTCCTATCTTAGTTCTGCCAAATTTTGACAATGTGTTTGAAGTTGAATGTGATGCATCTAATATGGGAATTGGTGCTGTTTTTAGTCAAGATGGAAAGCCCATTGTATTTTTTAGTGAAAAGCTGAATGATATGAGAAAGAAATATTCTACATATGATAAGGAGTTTTATGCCATATATTGAGCTTTATCTCTTTGGAGTCAATATCTTCTTGCTAAGCCATTTGTCCTATATTCTGATAATGAGATATTAAAGTTTATTAATCACCAGAATAAGCTAAACAAGAGGCATGCAGTTTGGGTGGAGTTTTTGCAATCTTATAACTTTACAATCAAATACAAATCTAGTGTTCAAAATATCGTTGCTAATGTATTGAGCAGAAAGCATTCTTTATTATCAGTAATGGAAGTTAAAGTGGTTGGATTTGAAACATTCAAAGATCTCTATAAGAATGATGTTAATTTTAGCTCAATATGGCAGAATTGCAAATCAAGTTCCTTTCAACAATTTTCTATCTTTGATGGTTTTTTTTTTCAAGCTAATGTTTTATGTGTTCCATCTTGTTCTTTAAGACAAGTAAATCTAGCTGAAGCTCACGATGGTGTTTTGGGAGGATATTTCAGTAGAGACAAGAATCAAGCTCTTATTCAATCAAACTTCTATTGGCCTAAGATGTTTAGAGATATAGAGAGACATGTAAAGTATTGCCGAGTGTATCATTTGGAAAAAAATAAGAAGTCAAAATTTTGGTTTGTACACTCCATTGCCCATGCCAAATGCTCCATGGGAGGATGTGAGTCTTGATTTCATTTTAGAACTGCTAATAACTCAAAGGAACAAGGGATTTATCATTGTTATTGTTGATAGATTTTAAAAAATGTCTCACTTTGTTCCATGCAATAGATCGAATGATGCATTTCATATTACTAATTTATATTTTAAGGAGATTATTAAATTGTATAGTATTCTAACAACTATGGTGTCTGATCGAGATTCAAAATTTCTTAGTTATTTTTGGAGAACTCTTTGGAGAAAACTGGGTACTTCTTTGAATTTCAGCAGCTCACATCATCCACAAACCGATGGGCAAACTGAGTTAACGAATTGAAGCTTGAAAAATTTGCTTAGAAGCTATGTTAGTAAGAATATTAAGCAATAGGATCTCATTCTTTCATAAATTGAGTTTGACTACAATTGTTCTATACATCATAGTATTGGTAAGAGTCCTTTTGAGGTAGTTTATGGTGCTAATCCTACTAGTTCTTTGAACTTAATCCCTCATTCTACAACAAAGCAATTTAGTGGAGATGCTGATGAAATATGTGGGTATTAAAGAAGCTGCATGAGGGTATTAAAGCAACCATAGAGAAGCAAAATGAGAGGTACATGCTAGCTACCAACAAACATAGAAAATACGTGAAGTTTAATACAAGTGATTTGGTCTGGATTCATCTAAGGAAGGAGAGGTTTCTATCGAGCAAATTTGAAAAATTGAAACCAAAAGCTAATGGTCCATTCAAGGTGCTTAAGAGAATTAGCAAAAATGCTTATGAGATTGAGCTACTTGAAGATTATGGAGTATCCCCAACATTTAATGTGACTAATTTAAGTCCTTTTTATAATTATACTAACGAATCAAGGACTTGAGGACAAGTCTTTTTCAATCGGGGGAGATTGATACAGGAGTGTCTAATTTACTATAATCTGATCATAAGAACCTTGATTATGATACGATATTTTTTTCAGCCAATAATGATACCTTATAATATTTAACTCATCCTACTCAAATATGACAGCTCATTAGCATATTCTTTGCACAAAGTTAAAGCTGTTTCAAGGTGCATTTCTTCATGACCAAGGAATGCATTAAAGGAGTTGGTTAGTAGCTATAAACACTTAATTTCGAAATTCCCTATGCATGAAGGGTTGTGTGATGCACTAGTACTTATTTTGGTGTTTAGGGCTTAGAAAAGACTTTTATAAATTAATGATATTTTATAGAAGCTCTCTTGGAGTTCTCGCTTAAACTCTGTATCTCTTGGATGCTTCCTTGAGTGGTGAGCCTTTTATTTTCAGTTCCGTATCCTTATATAATTTCGTTAGGGTGGTGAACTTTCTATATCCCTTTGTGATTTTGAACTGGGTGGTGAGCTGTTTTTTCGATTTTATTGAGTTCGTATATTTTCTATCCGAAAAACTATACTATTGGTTTTCTTTCGAGTTCTATTCTACTTTACACCCCCCATTCTGCATCACACTGGTATCACTTGACTTCAGCCCAACATTCGATTCTTCTTTAATTGTTTTACCTTTTTCATGATCGTAGTTAGTCCTGTATCACTTTTCTCAACACATGAATTAGATCACTAATTTATCAATTGATATCATCATCAAAATCAATGATTTAACAATCCCCCTCTTTTTTATGATGACAACCAATTGATTACGGAGTAAACCTTAACTCCACCTATCTATATGCCATATTGAGATAAGGCAAACTTATATTCAAAAGGAATCATAACCTTTGAATTTAAGTGAAATGTACTTCGATCATGGTGATCAAATGTAATATATATCATATCAAAATTTCATACATTATGCATCAACATAGTTTCAATTTATCAAAATGTAACATGCACAATTTCAAAAGCATTACAATGTTGAATCTCGTATTTTGATGATGAAACTACTTGATATATGTTTATGATTTAATCTGTGTTTTGAGTGACGCAGGATGCCTCGATCAGGATGAGACAGTTAAAGCAGGAAAATCATGTTGTGCCGGAGGAACATGTCAGAAGATTGGACGTCGAGCCAGTAGATCGGTCGACGTATCGACAGAAGGCTTCGGGCAGTGGACTCGGGCATCGGGCCAAGAAGAGCGGTTATTGTGCCAAGGATATCGGAGTTGCGGAGTCAACTGGCCGATTGGGCAATAGGCCGCAGGAGAGGACGATGCGCCGAAGAATCAGACGAAGCGTCGAGGGACCAATGACATGCCGGACAACTTGGTTAATTGCTTAGGATTAATTGTCTCGATCGAAGTTTTGTTTTAATTGTGCAGGATTAACTATGATAACGATGAAGACATAAAGCGAAACAAAGTGTCGGAGTCAAGCGCGAAGGATTTGTTGCGAGTTCGAGAGTTCGACGGAAGTCCGAAGGTTCGTCGGGAATGCTACCGGAACTAGCCGAGAATGAGTTGGGAGCTTGCCGAAGGGTTTTTTGGAAGCTCGCCGGAAGGTTCGTTGGGAGTTCGCGGAGCTCACCGAGAAAGATCGGAGCTTGCTGAAGAAGCTTGTTGTAACTCTCTAAGAACAAATCGTGAAGTCTAAGAGCTTGCCGGGAGTCCGCAGAATGGTTTCCGAGAGTTCATCGGAAGACCGCCGGAAGTTTGCCGAAAGCTCGCCAGAAGAAGTCTTGACTTGCGGACTTTGTAATAGCTTAGAAAATGTCTTTAAAATCATAGTTAGCACATTAATTAGGGTTAGGATTAGGTGTTAATCCTATAACCCAAGTAGGGGCCAATTAGGCCCAAGTTCGGACTGGTTTGGGCCAAGTTTGGAGCCAAACCAAGTGAGCTGAAATAGCGAAAGAGGTGGCACCACCCCAGCCAGGAGGTGGCACCGCCTAGGCTAAGCCTCCCAGCGAGACTGGGCAGTGCAACCTCCCCAGCCAAGAGGTGGCACCGCTTGGGCTCAGTCTTCAAGCAAGACTGGGCGGTGCAACCTCCCTGACAGAGAGGTGGCACCGCCTGAGCTCGGTCTTCGAGCTCTGGCAGAGAGGTGCAACCGCCTGGGCTCAGTCTTCGAGCTCTGCCAGGCGGTGCAACCTCTCCAGTCAAGAGGTGCAACCGCCTGATCCCGGAATTCCGGGATTTGATCGTTTTGAGCTCCAAATTTGAATTGGGCTGGGGCCTATAAATACCCCACCCATTCAGCACTGAAAAGATACAGATCCACACCGAATTCTTGATCTTTTCAGTGACTCTAAGAGCTCAAATTTGTGTAAAGTCCTAAAGTTCTCCTCTTCTCTATTCTTCAAGTCTTGAGTTGTAAAGAGAGGAGAGAAAGGATCTGTAAGGGTTGTCTCCTGAGCCCGTCAAAAGGAGAGAAACTGTAAAAGGGCAGTTGGCCTTCGCCCATTGAAGGAAGGCCCCTAGTTGACGTCGGTGACCTCGCCGGTGGAGGAAGCCAAAAGTGGAGTAGGTCAAGACTGACCGAACCACTCTAAATCTCTGGTTTGCGTTTATTTTGAGCACTTTATCATTACTGCAAACCTCCTACATAGCTACTACTCTCTGCGCTTTTACGAACAAGTTTCTAAGTTCTAATCTTTTCGAATCTGCATTCAGACGTCAAAAGGTGTTTTCGTACGATCTTTGCATTGCAGCTTACATTTACGTCTTGAATCTATTTATAACTGCGAACTGTCTTCTGCGCTTTTACGAACGAGTTTCTTTGCAGTTTACATTTACATTTTGATTCTATTTATAACTGCAAACTGTCTTCTGCAATTTTACGAACGAGTTTCAACATTTAGACGTAAAACTGCATTTAGACGTAAATCGGCTTTCCTCGCACAATCATCAGATTTCAGTTTATATTTATGTCTAGATTTCAACTGCATACTGCCTTCTGCGAGTATACAAACGAGTTTCAAAGTTCAGACGTAAATCTGCGTTTAAGACGTAAATCTACGTTTAGACGTAAATCTACGTTTAGACATAAATCTGCTTTTTGCATATTACTTTTTGAGCTGTACAATAGCTGCACATTGTCTTTATACTTCTGCTTAAACTGCGCTTAGACGCAAACTGTGTTTAGACGCAAACTGCGCTTAGACGCAATCTGCGCTTAGACGCAAACTGCGCTTAGACGCAATCTGAGTTTAGACGCAATCTGCATTTAGATGCAAACTGCGTTTAGACGCTAACCGTGTTTAAACGTAAACTGCACTTAATCATAAGTAATCTTAGAATCGGCTTTTGCATCAAAATAGTTTTTATCGAACGAACGCAGCTTTCATTTTTAATCGCTGAAAGATTTTCGCTGCACTAATTCACCCCCCCCCTCTTAGTGCTCTCGATCCTAACAATTGGTATCAGAGCGGGGTATTTCTCATTTCGGATTTACACCCGAGAGAAATGGCTCTTCAAGAGGGCTTTTCGGTCTTTCGTCCACCGTTCTTTAACGGATTGGACTACATTTATTGGAAAACTCGAATGAGAGTTTTCTTGATTTCTCTTAATCTGGATTTATGGAATATCGTTGAAAACAGTTTTCAACTTCCCTCTAAACCGACGAACGAATGGTCGGATTTGGAGAAGATGTATTTCTCTTTAAACGCAAAGGCTATGAATGCCTTATTTTGCGCTTTGGACAAAAATGAGTTCAATCGGATTTCTACATGCGAAACAGCTTTTGACATTTGGCGAACATTTGAAATCACGCACGAGGGAACTAGTAGTGTCAAAGACTCGAAAGTTAACTTTTTATTGTATGATTTCGAGCTTTTTCGAATACAACCAAGCGAGACTATAGGCGACATGTACACCTGTTTCACGGATGTCGTCAATAGTTTAAGAGCTCTTGGAAATGTTTTTCGGACTTTGAACTCGTAAACAAGATTTTGCGTTCTCTTTCTAAGAAGTGGGATTCAAAAGTAACTGCAATACAAGAAGCTAAAAACCTAAACAACTTACCACTTGAAGAACTAATTGGTTCATTGATGACATATGAAATGGTGCACAATGCACATGATGAACATGTTGAACACAATTACCTTCCAAAGAACAGGAAGGATTTGGAACTCAGGACAAATGAATGCCACTTGAGCGATGACTCAAGTGATGAGGACAATGATGAACAAAACAACCTTCCAAAGAACAGGAAGGATTTGGGACATAGAACATTTGAAGACCACTTGAGCATAAGCTCAAGTGATGGTGAACTTAAACTACAAATGAAACGAAAATTAAAAAGCAAAAAGAATCGAACTACTTGCTTTAAACGCAAGAAGAAGAACAAAAATTGGGATGAATCAAGCTCCTCCGAAGAAGAGAAAGTCAACAAAAGCAAGGCGGCAAACTACGCCTTAACAGCCTACAATGATGAGGTAATCGAAATCCCCCTAATTTATTTTGAAATTACTTGATGCTTTCATGATGTATTTTTCTCTTTTAGTTTAGAATTAATTTTCTTAAAAATTACATGTTAAAAAAAAATATTATTATGATCATACTAAGTAATTTCGAAAATGATAATATTGCATATTTTATGATAAACAAATAAAATGATCTTGATTGAAAATATGAAATCATGGTTAAGAAGTAATAATGCATATTACGTTGATTTCCATTGTTATTTCTCGATTTTGATTAAAGATCATGTTTGATTTGAAGAAATGCATAATGATGAAATTAAATATTTTGATTAACAATTTTATGCATGAGATTTTAAGCCGATGATAAGCATGTGTTATTCTCATGAGTATATTTGAAAAACTATGGCAAAAATGTGCTCGAATGCATGAACGTGTTAAGATTATTTTTCGGACATTCTTGATTCAATGTTCAAAACACTTAATTGCCATGATGATTTTACACTATAACATGTTGGAAATTATATGTTTTGGATACATAAATTTTTATGATCATGAGCATGTTTTATCTTCATAATTGAACTTGAAAATCTATAGCAAAATCTTATCCGAATGCATGAAAGTACTAATTTCATTTTCGGATTCACTTAACAATTGGTATCCTAACAATCGGATTTTCTCATACACTTTTGAAAAATATTTTTCTAAAATGGATTTGATGAAATGATCCCTGCTTATAAATTCCATCTTGAAATATGAATGATAGTGTCCTTGCTTGCAAAGATTTGTTTCACATACATATCTCCTATGATTCATGTGCAGAAAAAGAATTTATAAATCATAATACAATGAGATTTCTTATGCAAAAATAAAGTGCTTTTGTGATTCTTTGCTAAAGAGAATAATTATTAAAATCATGATCTTGATAATTATAACATTAAGCTCTTTATAAATCAAGATCGTTTATTTATCAAAAAGGAGTTCTTCAAATGAAATGCAACTTGTCTTTTGATTTCATGATATTTTATGAATTTCGAAATTAATTTTAATGACTTGATTATGAGTTTCAAGTTGACGATTTGATTTGAATAAGTTATGTCTAAATCATAATCATGATCTTGCAAAATTGAAATCACAAATAATATCTTTTGGTATTCATGAATTGATACTCACAATATGAAAGTATTGGTATTCATGACTTGATTTTGATTGAAACATTAAATGCTTAAATTAATCATTCTTCTATGTTTCAAAAATTCTTTAAATGCCTTATGTGATAACTGAAAATTAATTTGCTTTATGATGAATCACGAATCATGACTTGATCTATGATATTGAAATATTTTAATCATGATTCTTGGTTATATAATTCCTTTGCCCTATTAAAAGGATTTGTTGAATGAATCATGTCCTTCTTGAACTTTCTTGATATCATGACAAGATTTTGTAATATGGCCTGTATAATAATTAAAAATTTTTTGCCATTGATTTCTCCCTTCTTTTCGACAAAAACAAAGGGGAGAAACTTTTGCTAGTTAGAACATGCAAAGAAAAGCAAGTGCAATCTTGCACATGAAGCAAGTGTTGAATTGCCATGATTGAACCTAAGAATCTTGCTATGCTTTTGTGCTTATATGCTGTGATGAAAATATAGCTTCATGTTATAAAAACTTGCATATATTTTAAAATAGCTAGAGCTACTTCTCCTTTTGTTGATGATAAAGGGGGAGAAATATATGAATTGATACTATAAGTGCCATATTTGAATTTTCATCATGTTAAGATATCAAGAACTTGCATCGTAATTCTACTTGATGATATCTTGCCATGTGATGAAATGCTACGATTTGTTGCTAAAATGATGCATGCAATACTTATGCTTTCTACGTAATGTATTGCATATGATATGAACCTTGATTAAAATTGCCTTGATTTGAATTCAAGGTTTATCTCAATTATGGAATTTTGAATGATTACTCACCTTTGTCATGATTTAGAAATTGACAGAAAGGGTTTTCCCTTCTTTTTGACAATGACTAAGGAGGAGATAACTTGCATGCACAATTCAAGAAGAAAGCAAAATTTCACTTCTCAAAAGAGAAGAAATTGCTATCTTGAACATCTTAAGAAACAAAAAGAACAAAGGTGCTATCTTGCCTATCTCAAGAAGCAAAATATGCTAATTTGCGCATCTAGCAAAGTGGACAAAATTTTCATATTTCAAGAAGCAAGAGTTGCCTTCTTGAACATCTCTAATTTTCATACCAAGTGCTATCTTGTATGCTATAAAACTTGCTATATTTTCTAGCAAAATTGCATGATGATAAAACTTGATATTATGTTTTTCATGCAATGAGTTGAACCAATATCACAAACGCTTGATTGTGATACTTCTCCTTTTTGTTGATGACAAAGGGGGAGAAGTATGTTGATGACATAAGTTTATGCATATGTTCATGTTGACGTGTTGCAAGTATTCATGATGAATATTGCAATGACTTGAATTCAGTTTGAATTCAAGGTTCTATCAATATGGCATATTGATAGGGGGAGTTTGTTTAAACTCTGGGAGTTAAGGTTAACTCCGTTTATGATGACATGTTGCTTAGATTTTTGAATCTAAGAGTTTCTATCAATAAGGCATATTGATAGGGGGAGTTTGTTTAAACTCTGGGAGTTAAGTTTAACTCCGTCATCAAGTAGTTGTCATCATCAAAAAGGGGGAGGAGATTGTTGAATCTCGTATTTTGATGATGAAACTACTTGATATATGTTTATGATTTAATCTGCGTTTTGAGTGACGCAGGATGCCTCGATCAGGATGAGATAGTTAAAGCAGGAAAATCATGTTGTGCCGGAGGAACAAGTCAGAAGATTGGACGTCGAGCCAGTAGATCGGTCGACGTATCGACAGAAGGCTTCGGGCAGTGGACTTGGGCATCGGGCCAAGAAGAGCGGGTATTGTGCCAAGGATATCGGAATTGCGGAGTCAACTGGCCGATTGGGCAATAGGCCGCAGGAGAGGACGATGCGCCGAAGAATCAGACGAAGCGTCGAGGGACCAATGACATGCCGGACAACTTGGTTAATTGCTTAGGATTAATTGTCTCGATCAAAGTTTTGTTTTAATTGTGCAGGATTAACTATGATAACGATGAAGACATAAAGCGAAATAAAGTGTCGGAGTCAAGCGCGAAGGATTTGTTGCGAGTTCGAGAGTTCGACGGAAGTCCGAAGGTTCGTCGGGAATGCTACCGGAACTAGCCGGGAATGAGTTGGGAGCTTGCCGAAGGGTTTTTCGGAAGCTCGCCGGAAGGTTCGTTGGGAGTTCACGGAGCTCGCCGAGAAAGATCGGAGCTTGCTGAAGAAGCTCGTTGGAACTCGCTAAGAACAAATCGTGAAGTCTAGGAGCTTGCCGGGAGTCCGCAGAATGGTTTCCGAGAGTTCATCGGAAGACCGCCGGAAGTTTGCCGAAAGCTCGCTAGAAGAAGTCTTGACTTGCAGACTTTGTAATAGCTTAGAAAATGTCTTTAAAATCATAGTTAGCATATTAATTAGGGTTAGGATTAGGTGTTAATCCTATAACCCAAGTAGGGGCCAATTAGGCCCAAGTTCGGACTGGTTTGGGCCAAGTTTGGAGCCAAACCAAGTGAGCTGAAATAGTGAAAGAGGTGGCACCGCGCCAGCCAGGAGGTGGCACCGCCTGGGCTAAGCCTCCCAGCGAGACTAGGCGGTGCAACCTCCCCAGCCAGGAGGTGGCACCGCTTGAGCTCAGTCTTCGAGCAAGACTGGGCGGTGCAACCTCCCTGACAGAGAGGTGGCACCGCCTGAGCTCGGTCTTCGAGCTCTGGCAGAGAGGTGCAACCGCCTCAGTCAAGAGGTGGCACCGCCTGGGCTCAGCCTTCGAGCTCTACCAGGCGGTGCAACCTCTCCAGTCAAGAGGTGCAACCGCCTGATCCCGGAATTCCGGGATTTGATCGTTTTGAGCTCCAAATTTGAATTGGGTTGGGGCCTATAAATACCCCACCCATTCAGCACTGAAAAGATACAGATCCACACCGAATTCTTGATCTTTTCAGTGACTCTAAGAGCTCAAATTTGTGTAAAGTCCTAAAGTTCTCCTCTTCTCTGTTCTTCAAGTCTTGAGTTGTAAAGAGAGGAGAGAAAGGATCTGTAAGGGTTGTCTCCTGAGCCCGTCAAAAGGAGAGAAACTGTAAAAGGGCAGTTGGCCTTCGCCCATTGAAGGAAGGCCCCTAGTTGACGTCGGTGACCTCGCCGGTGGAGGAAGCCAAAAGTGGAGTAGGTCAAGACTGACCGAACCACTCTAAATCTCTGGTTTGCGTTTATTTTGAGCACTTTATCATTACTGCAAACCTCCTACATAGCTACTGCTCTCTGCGCTTTTACGAACAAGTTTCTAAGTTCTAATCTTTCCGAATCTGCATTCAGAGGTCAAAAGGTGTTTTCGTACGATCTTTACATTGCAGCTTACATTTACGTCTTGAATCTGTTTATAACTGCGAACTGTCTTCTGTGCTTTTACGAACGAGTTTCTTTGCAGTTTACATTTACATTTTGATTCTATTTATAACTGCAAACTGTCTTCTGCAATTTTACGAACGAGTTTCAACATTTAGACATAAAACTGCATTTAGACGTAAATCGGCTTTCCTCGCACAATCATCAGATTTCAGTTTATGTTTACGTCTAGATTTCAACTGCATACTGCCTTCTGTGAGTATACAAACGAGTTTCAAAGTTCAGACGTAAATCTGCGTTTAAGACGTAAATCTGCGTTTAGACGTAAATATGCGTTTAGACGTAAATCTGCTTTTTGCAGATTACTTTTTGAGCTGTACAATAGCAGCACATTGTCTTTATACTTCTGCTTAAACTGCGCTTAGACACAAATTGTGTTTAGACGCAAACTGCGCTTAGACGCAATCTGCGCTTAGACGCAAACTGCGCTTAGACGCAATCTGAGTTTAGACGCAATCTGCATTTAGATGCAAACTGCGTTTAGACGCTAACCGTGTTTAAACGTAAACTGCACTTAATCATAAGTAATCTTAGAATCGGCTTTTGCATCAAAATAGTTTTTATCGAACGAACGCAGCTTTCATTTTTAATCGCTGAAAGATTTCCGCTGCACTAATTCACCCCCCCCCTCTTAGTGCTCTCGATCCTAACATACAACTCATCACTTCATGCATGATACCAAAATTAAATCATCATTACATGATACTAAAGCATTCATCATTGCATGGTAACATTAAAGGGTACCTAGAAGAATCCATATATCTAAATGTGCAAAAACATCATGTATGGTAACATTAAAGAGTGTATGGAAGAATCCGTCAACTTCACCCTCTTTGTCATCAACAAAAAAGGACATACACAAGCTATTCAGGTTGTGGTAAATTGAAATGCCTAAATAGAGTATTAAGATGTCAATGAACTTGTTGAATCTCGGTTAAGATTTGACCTTGACGTAGTTCAATTCGATCTAGTCTAGTCATTATAGCATCGGCAGATGAGGAGGGTGCTAGCTCTGTTAGAGGTGTTGCCTCAAAGGGACTAGTAGGAAAAGACCGACTTTTCCTATATACAGGTGTTTCTGGTTCTAGTTCAAGTGGGAGAGAATCAATCCTCCTAAGTAATCTAGTCTAAACCCTATTTCTTACTATACATCTTAATCTTCTTAATATGTTTCTATTTATGACATTAAATCTATTTAGTTTCAAGGTTTCTTCGTCTGGTGGAATGACTATGTCACATGCATGCATTAGTCTAGTAATCAAGTCACCATATGGACGCATCATATCTTTTGTTGATAGTTCAATCATGTTTTATCGTATCAGATATCCAAAACAATTATCATGTTCTACCGTAATCCAATACATTGTTCTTAATTCTATTTGACTAACTTCATCACGATGGTGTTGTTCTGGAAGTAGAATACTTATCATGATATGATGAAGCAGTTTTGTACTGAAAGGTAGCAAATGTTCATAACTTTTTGGAACGATAGACAAATTTAGGTTACCAAAAATGGTACCTAAAGCCTTTGAATATGTGATCCCAACCAATTCTATGTCTCATTGTCCTCTAAAATAGCAACCTCTCCTTTTCTTAGGAATTCTTATAAGGTTACAAATTACGCTATTCGTAATGGGTATGTGATACCCTAAGAGATAAGTGGACACCCTATCATATTCATCCACATGCAACTTGTTGTAAAACAACCGAATAAGTCTAGGATAAATGGGTTTACTTATTTGAAGAATTGGTAAGACATCTAAGTTAGCAAACTATTGATTTGGTTCTAAATTACTCAATTCTTCTAGATCTATATACTTTCCTTTATGTACACTTCTAGACTCAAAGGTTAGAAATTTAAGGGCATGTTGAGGGGAATCAAAGAGTATAGAATTATAGGTTTCATCTAATCTTCTCTTTCCTTTGTCCCTTGTGTTAGGAACAAGTCGGTAGTAAGAGGGGGGGGTGAATTAGTGCAGCGGTAAAAATTACGTTCGTTTGAAAATCTCGTTTCATACGATAAAATCGATTTTAGAAACTATTAACTTGAAAACATATTCATAAATGTATTGAAAGCAGTAAGCAAGTAAGGAGGTTTGCAGTAAGATAAATTGCACAAAAGAAAGGCAAACCAGATTTTTATAGTGTTTCAGTCATCATGACCTACATCTACTCCACTGATTCCTCTTCCGTCGAGACCACTAACATCCACTATCGTTCTTCCTTCAATAGGTCAAGACCAACCACCTTTTATAGCTCTTTCTTCTTTCACCGGGTTTAGGAGATAACCCTTACACCCCCACTTACTCCTCTCTCAAACTATTCTAACACTTAGAAGAACGAGAGGAGTTCACACAAGATTACAATAGTGTTTCTTTCCTTTTTACTCTCAATACTTATGTAAGTTAACCAGGGATGAGAGGGGTATTTATAGACTTTATGTTGATTCAAACTTGGAGCCTAAAAAGGTCTCATCCTAGTTTTCCTAGGTACTGGCGGTACCACCATCGTTATTAGGTGGTACTATCGCCGCTTGATCTGCCACTAGACGGTACCACCGCCTGATAGGGGTGGTACCACCACTGGCAGTATTCACTATCGGCAGTACCACCACCCAGATAACCTGGGGTGTTGTTTCCCAAGCGGCGCCACCGCTAGCTGGGCTTTTAGCATCCTGGTTGGGCCTTGAATCTGGCCCAAACCAGCCTAACTTTGGGCCCAATTGACCCCTAACAGAGTTGATGGGATTACCTCCCAAATCATACTCTAATTATGTGCTAACTACGATTCTTAAGATATATTCTAAGCAAAATAAGTCTAGTTTCTTCCGCCGAGCTTTCGACGATCTTCCGATGAACTTTCGACGATCTCTCAACAATATTCCGGTGGACTCCCGGTAAGCTCATGAACTTCATGACGATCTTCTTGGTGAGTTTCGATGAGCTTCTTTAGTAAGCTCTAGGACTTCTTGGTCAATTTTGGCAGAACTTCTGACGAACGTCCGGACTTCCAACGAAATCACGTTCTTGACTTTAGGACTTCATTTTGATTTATGCTTTGCTATCGTAGTTAATCCTGCACACATAAAACACACTTTGATCTAGATAATTATTACTAAGCATGAATCATGTTGTCCGGCATGTCATTGCTCCATCGATGCTTCGTCCGATTCTTCAGCACATCGTCCTCTCTTGCGGCCTATTACCCAATTGGCTAGTTGACCTCCGCAACTCTAATATTCTTGGCGCAATATCCGCTCTTCTTGGCCCAATGCCCGAATCCATGGCCCGAAGCCTTCTGTCAATACATCGATCGATCCTCTAGCCAAACATCCAATCTTCCAACATGTTCTCCTCCGGCCCAATATGATTTTTTCTACTTTAATTGTCTCTCCCTGATTGAAGCATCTTGTGCTACTCAAAATGCAGATCAAATCATAAATACTATCAATTAGTTTTATCATCAAAATCCGAGATTCAAAAATCCCCCCCTTTTTTATGATGACAACCAATTGATGACAAAGTTAACCTGAACTCCCGGAGTTTAAATAAACTCCCCCTATCAATATGCCATATTGATAGAACTCTTGGATTCAAAAATCCAAGCAACATGTTATCATAAACTTATGCGTAACATCATACTTCTCCCCCTTTGTCATCAACAAAAAGGAGAAGTGCAACTATCAAGTCTTTAGAGATATAATGTCAAACCATTGCATAATAAACATGATATCAAGTTTAATCATTATGCAAGCTAGCAAATTTAGCAAGTGCCACATCATGTTAGAATATGCAAGCTATCAAGTTGTAGATATGCAAGGTAGTAAAATGACATGTTCTACAACATACAAGCTAGCAAAATTTCGAAAGCAAATGCAAGATAGCTTTCTTGTTGAAATGTGCAAGCTAGCGATTCTTGCTTCCTATTGCAATGTGCAAGTTGCAAGTTTTGCTTCTTCTTGACTTGTGCAAGCTAGCTATCTCCCCCTTTCTCATTGTCAAAAAGAAGGGAAGAATACAATTTTGTATCTCTTTTTCCCTTTACAATAATTTTCAAATCATGATAAAGGATAAATAATAAAGATGAAAAATCAAGTTATGAATGTCAAAACAATTTTTCATCATGAATATTTCATCATTGCATGTATCATTATCATAAGTTGAAGTATTGCATGCATAATATCAAATCATCATTCATAATTACTGTTAGGATCAAGAGCACTAAGAGGGGGGAGGGGGGGGGGGGGGGTGAATTAGTACAGCGGAAAACCTTTTACGATTAAAATAAAAACTACGTTCGTTCGATAAAAACGATTTCGGTGCGAAAGCCGATTCTAAGATTACTTCAACTTAAGATCAAGCGAGATGACTTTAAAATCAATCTATGAAGGCAGTTTGCAGTTATGATGAAAACCAGAATATAAGCGCAAACTGAAATACGACGTTCGTACGAAGAAGCTGATTTACGTCTAAAAGCTTATTCGTAAATCACTTGATTAGGCGAGATGCAGTTTAAGCAAGGATATAAAGGCAGTTTGCAATTATGATTGAAATCAAAACGTAAACGCAAACTGAAATATGATGATCGTATGAAAAAACAGATTTACGTCTAACCGCTAATTCGGAAAGTGCAAAGCTTAAAACCCGATCGTATATGCGCAGAAAGCAGTAAGCTTTAGAGGAGGTTTGCAGTAAAGATAATATGCTCAAAGTAAATGCAAACCGAGATTTAGAGTGGTTCGGTCAATCTTGACCTACTCCACTTTTGGCTTCCTCCACCGACGAGGTCACCGACGTCAACTAGAGGCCTTCCTTCAATAGGCTAAGGCCAACTACACTTTTACAGTTTCACTCCTTTTGACGGGCTTAGGAGACAACCCTTACAGAATTTTCTCTCCTCTCTTTACAGCTCAGAACTTGGAAGAAAAGAGGAAGAAGAACTTTTGGCCTTTACAACAATTTTGAGCTCTAAAAATCACAGAACAAGATCAAGATTTCGGTGTAAATTTATGCCCTTTCAGTGCTGAATGGGTGGGGTATTTATAGGCCCCAACCTAGTTCAAATTTGGAGCTCAAAACTGTCAATTCCCGGAATTCCGGGATCAGGCGGTTGCACCTCCTGACTGGAGCGGTTGCACCGCTTGGCAGAGGTCGAAGACTGAGCCTCTGGGTGGTGTCACCTCCTGTCAGGGGCGGTTGCACCTCCTGCCAGAGCTCGAAGACCGAGCTCAGGCGGTGCCACCGCCTGACTAAGGCGGTTGCACCTCCTGCCAGAGCTCGAAGACCGAGCTCAGGCGGTGCTACCTCCTGTCAGGGGAGGTTGCACCGCCCAGTCTCGCTCGGAGACTAAGCCCAGGTGGTGCCACCTCCTGGCTGGGGCGGTTGGACCGCCCAGTCTCGCTCGGAGACTTAGCCCAGGCGGTGCTACCTCCTGGCTGGGGCGATTGCACCTCCCAATAGAAATCAGGGTCCGAATGGGTTGATCCATTCGGCCCAATTTATGTTTTTCAGGGGCCCAATTGCCCCAAGATTAAGTTAATGGGATCACCTCCCATTTTCAACTTAATCATTGTTCTAACTATGATATTCCCTAAGACATTTACTGCAACTTGCTCCGGTGCGTCAATCGCTTCTTCCGGCGAGCTTTCGGCGAACTTTCGTCGATCATCCGATGAACCCTCGGTGATGCTCCTACGGACTTCCGGCAAACTCCTGGACTTGCGACGATCCACTTGGCGAGTTCCGACGAGCTTCTTTGGCAAGCTCATGGACTTCTCGGATTTGTTCCCGTAGAACCTCCGACGACTATCCGAACTTCCGTCGAACTCTCGAACTACCAACGTGATCATTGTCTTGAGTCCGGCGTAACTCCTGCTGCATGTCTTTCTTCCATCATAGTTAATCCTGCACACTTAAAATAAAACTTCGATCGAGATAATTAATCCTAAGCAATTAACCAAGTTGTTCGGCATGTCATTGGTCCCTCGACGGTTCGTCCGATTCTTCGGCGCATCGTCCTCTCCTGCAGCCTATTGCCCAATCGGCTAGTTGACTCCGCAACTCCGATATCCTTGGCACAATACCCGCTCTTCTTGGACCGATGCCTGAGTCCACGGCCCGAAGCCTTCTGTCGATACGTCGACCGATCCACCGGCCCGACGTCCAATCTTCTGACATGTTCTTCCGGCACAACATGATTTTCCTGCTTTAATTGTCTCATCCTGATCGAAGCATCCTGCGTCACTCAAAACACAGATTATATCATAAACATATATCAAGTAGTTTCATCATCAAAATACGAGATTCAACAATCTCCCCCTTTTTGATGATGACAATCACTTGATGGCGGAGTTAAACTTAACTCTCGGAGTTTAAACAAACTCCCCCTATCAATATGCCATATTGATAGAACCTTGAATTAAACCGAGTTCAAGTCATTGCAATATTTATCATGAATACTTGCAACACGTCATCATGAATTTATGCATAAACTTATGCATAACATGTCATGTCATCAACATACTTCTCCCCCTTTGTCATCAACAAAAAGGAGAAGTCCAACTATTCTTGTGTTTGGAATATTAGTTTAACTTATTGCATGAAAAACATAATATCAAGTTTTATCATCATGCAGTTTTGAAGCCAGAAAATTTAGCAAATGTTATATCATGCTTAGAACATTCAAGCTATCAAGTTTTAGATATGCAAGTTTTACAGCATACAAGATAGCACTTTTAGAACATGCAAGCTAGCAATGTTACAACATTTTAGAACTTGCAAGCTAGCAATTTAGAGATGTTCAAGAAGGCAACTCTTGCTTCTTGAAATATGCAAGTTGCAAGCTAGCAAATTTTTGCTTCCTTTGCAATGTTTGAGCTCGCAATTTTGCTTCCATTGCAAGGTGTAAGTTTAGCATGTTTTGCTTCTTGAGATAGGCAAGATAGCACTTTTGTAATTTTTGTTTGGCAAGCTTGTGATGTTCAAGATAACAAGCTCTTCCTTCTCTTTTGAGAAGTGTCATCTTTGCTTTCTTTGCAAAGTGCAAGCTAGCAAAATGCCAAACTAGCAAGAGATAATGTTTTACATGAGGCAAGCAAACAATTTGGCAAGTGTTACATTTGCATCTTCTCTTTAGAGGAGTGTAATTTTTGCTTTCATTTTGAATTGTGTAAGCTAGCTAGTTTGCCTCTTTTCATGAAATTCTTGCTCCCCCTTTGTCATTGTCAAAAAGAAGGGAAGACCCTTTTTTCTTTTAATTTTCAGATTATGACAAAGGTAAGTATCAATTTTATTTGTGCATCATTATATATTAAAATTAAAACATACATAATTTCAAAAACCTTATTTTTCATGCACGATACCGAAAAATCAATCATCATTAATGGGTATATCATACATGATACTCAAACATTAAAATTTTTAAGCATTTATCAACATGTTGATCATGATACCAAACATTCATCATTTAAAGCACTCATGATACATATCATATGTAATACATCATGTACATCATTGTCATAAGTATTGCATGCATCATTTCAAATTCATGAATATTTCATCATTGCATGCATCATGCCAAATCATAAAATATACAATCATCATTATTGCATGATTCCTAATCATCATTTATTTTGTAACATGATGGTACCAAATTTGTCAAATTACATCCTACCATACATGATCGAAACTTCTTATTTGTATCAAAACAAATTAATGAATATTTCATGTATTCTTATCATCACATAAGGAATATCAAGAAGAATTATTAGGTGATGAGATAAACATTTCATGAATACAAGGAATTGCATAAAAATCATATCATAAGTGTTTCATGTATTCATATTATCACATGAAGTATACAAGACAACAATGCAAAGAATCACAAAAGCACTTTATTTTTGCATAAGAAATCTCATTGTATTATGATTTATAAATTCTTTCTCTACACATGAGTCATAGGAGATATGTATGTGAAACAAATCTTTGCAAGCAAAAACACTATTATCCATATTTCAAGATGGAATTTATAAGCAAGAATCATTTCATCAAATCCATTTCAGAAAAATATTTTTCATAAGTGTATGAGAAAATCCGATTGTTAGGATACCAATTGTTAAGCGAATCCGAAAATGAAATTAACACTTTAATGCATTCGGACAAGATTTTGCTATAGATTTTCAAGTTCAATCATGAAGATAAAACATGCTCATGATCATAAAAACACATAATTTCCAACATGTTATTAAGACATGTAATAGTGTCAAATCATCATGGCAATTAAGTGATTTGAACATTGAATCAAGAAAGTCCGAAAAATAATCTTAACAAGTTCATGCATTCGAGCACATTTTTGCCATAGTTTTTCAAATACACTCATTAAAATAACACATGCTTATCATCATGTATAGCTTAAAATCTCATGCATAAAATTGTTAATCAAAATATTTAATATTACATCATTATGCATTTCTTCAAATCAAACATGATTTTTTTTAATCAAAATCGAGAAATAACAATGGAAATCAGCATAATACACATTATTACTTCTTAACCAAGATTTCATATTTTCAATCAAGATCATTTTATTTGTTTATCATAAAATATGCAATATTATCATTTTCGAAATTACTTAGCATGATCATAAAATTTTTTTTTTTTAAACAAGTAATTTTTAAGAAAATTAATTCTCAACTAAAAAGGAAAATACATCATGAAAGCATCAAGTAATTTCAAAATAAATTAGGGGGATTTCGATTACCTCATCATTGAAAGCGATTAAGGCGTAGTTTGCCACCTTGCCTTTCTTGATTTTCTCCTTGTCTTCGGAGGAGCTCGATTCATCCCACTTTATTTTCTTCTTCTTTGGCCTCTTCCTTCGTTCAAGTTTATTGTTTATTTTAGATTTTTGTTTAATAAACTTATTAAGATTTAGTTTTCGAAGTTCAAGTTCATCATTGTCCTCATCACTTGAGTCATCGCTCAAGTGGTATTCATTTGTCCGGAGTTCCAAATCCTTCCTGTTCTTTGGAAGGTGATTTTGTTCATCATGTTCATCATGTGCATTGTGCACCATTTCATATGTCATCAACGAACCAATTAGTTCTTTAAGTGGTAAGTTGTTTAGGTTTTTGGCTTCTTGTATTGCAGCTACTTTTGAATCCCACTTCTTAGAAAGAGAACGCAAAATCTTGTTTACGAGTTCAAAATCCGAAAAACATTTTTCAAGAGCTCTTAAACTATTGACGACATCCGTGAAACGGGTGTACATGTCGCCTATAGTCTCGCTTGGTTGCATTTGAAAAAGCTCAAAATCATGCAATAAAATATTAACTTTCGAGTCTTTGACTCTACTAGTTCCCTCGTGCGTGAATTCAAGTGTTCGCCAAATGTCAAAAGTCGTTTCGTACGTAGAAATCCGATTGAACTCATTTTTGTCCAAAGCGCAAAATAAGGCATTCATAGCCTTTGCATTTAAAGAAAAATACTTCTTCTCCAAATCCGACCATTCGTTCATCGGTTTAGAGAGAAGTTGAAAACCGTTTTCAATTATATTCCATAAATCCAAATTCATAGAAATCAAGAAAACTCTCAATCGAGTTTTCCAATAAGTTTAGTCTGTCCCATTGAACATGGGTGGACGTGTAATAGAATGACCCTCTTGGTTTCCGGAGTATGCCATCTCTCTTGGGTTTTAATCCGTTTGAGAGTTAACCCTGCTCTGATACCAATTGTTAGGATCAAGAGCACTAAGAGGGGGGGGGGGGGTGAATTAGTGCAACAGAAAACCTTTTATGATTAAAATAAAAACTGCGTTCGTTCGATAAAAACGATTTCGGTGCGAAAGCCGATTCTAAGATTACTTCAACTTAAGATCAAGCAAGATGACTTCAAAATCAATCTATGAAGGCAGTTTGCAGTTATGATGAAGACCAGAATATAAGCGCAATCTGAAATACGATGTTCGTACGAAGAAGCTGATTTACGTCTAAAAGCTGATTCGTAAATCACTTGATTAGGCGAGATGCAGTTTAAGCAAGGATATAAAGGCAGTTACAGTTATGATTGAAATCAAAGCGTAAACGCAAACTGAAATATGATGATCATACGAAAAAATAGATTTACGTCTAAACGTTGATTCGGAAAGTGCAAAGCTTAAAACCCGATCGTATATGCACAGAAAGCAGTAAGCTTTAGAGGAGGTTTGCAGTAAAGATAATATGCTCAAAGTAAATGCAAACCGAGATTTAGAGTGGTTCGGTCAATCTTGACCTACTCCACTTTTGGCTTCCTCCACCGACGAGGTCACCGACGTCAACTAGAGGCCTTCCTTCAATAGGCAAAGGCCAACCACCCTTTTACAGTTTCACGTCTTTTGACGGGCTTAGGAGACAACCCTTACAGAATTTTCTCTCCTCTCTTTACAGCTCAGAACTTGGAAGAAAAGAGGAAGAAGAACTTTTGGCCTTTACAACAATTTTGAGCTCTAAAAATCACAGAACAAGATCAAGATTTCGGTGTAAGTTCATGCCCTTTCAGTCCTGAATGGGTGGGGTATTTATAGGCCCCAACCCAGTTCAAATTTGGAGCTCAAAACTGTAATTCCCGGAATTCCGGGATCAGGCGGTTGCACCTCCTGACTGGAGCGGTTGCACTGCCTAGCAGAGCTCGAAGACTGAGCCTCTGGGTGGTGCCACCTCCTGTCAGGGGTGGTTGCACCTCCTGCCAGAGCTCGAAGACCGAGCTCAGGCGGTGCCACTGCTTGACTGAGGCGGTTGCACCTCCTGCCAAAGCTCGAAGACCGAGCTCAGGCAGTGCTACCTCCTGTTAGGGGAGGTTGCACCGCCCAATCTCTCTCGGAGACTGAGCCTAGGCGTTGCCACCTCCTGGTTGGGGCGGTTGCACTGCCCAGTCTCGCTCGGAGACTTAGCCCAGGCGGTGCTACCTCCTGGCTGGGGCGGTTGCACCTCCCAATAGAAATCAGGGTCCGAATGGGTTGATCCATTCGGCCCAATTTGGGTTTTTCAGGGGCCCAATTGCCCCAAGATTAAGTTAATGGGATCACCTCCCATTTCCAACTTAATCATTGTGCTAACTATGATATTCCCTAAGACATTTACTGCAACTTGCTCCGGTGCGTCAATCGCTTCTTCCGGCGAGCTTCCGGCGAACTTCCGTCGATCATCCGATGAACCCTCGGTGATGCTCCTGCGGACTTCCGGCAAACTCCTGGACTTGCGACGATCCACTTGGCAAGTTCCGACGAGCTTCTTTGGCAAGCTCATGGACTTCTCGGATTTGTTCCCGCAGAACCTCCGACGATTGTCCGAACTTCCGTCGAACTCTCGAACTCCCAACGTGATCATTGTCTTGACTCCGGCGCAACTCCTGCTGCATGTCTTTCTTCCATTGTAGTTAATCCTGCACACTTAAAACAAAACTTCGATCGAGACAATTAATCCTAAGCAATTAACCAAGTTGTCCGGCATGTCATTGGTCCCTCGACGCTTCGTCCGATTCTTCGGCGCATCGTCCTCTCCTACAGCCTATTGCCCAATCGACCAGTTGACTCCGTAACTCTGATATCCTTGGCACAATACCCGCTCTTCTTGGCCCGATGCCCGAGTCCACGGCCCGAAGCCTTCTGTCGATACGTCGACCGATCCACCGGCCCGACGTCCAATCTTCTGACATGTTCTTCCGGCTCAACATGATTTTTCTGCTTTAATTGTCTCATCCTGATCGAAGCATCCTACGTCACTCAAAACGCAGATTAAATCATAAACATATATCAAGTAGTTTGATCATCAAAATATGAGATTCAACAATTACATCAATATTTCAATCATTATTTCAATATGCTTGTACATTATTATAGTTTCAATTTATAATATGCATAATTTTAAAACTTTACATATCATTCTTACACTATGCATGATACTAAAAATAAATCAATCATCATATCATACATGATACTCATAAGCTAGTAAATTTATATCATTTTAGAGCATCAAAACGATATCATGAGTATTTCATGTATTCATATCATCACATGAAGAATATCAAGAAGAATTAGGTGATGAGATATACTTCAAGAATACAAGAAATAATACAAAGCCAAAAAATCATATCATGAAAGATGAGATCATATGAATACCAAAAGACATGACTCATTTTGACAAATCTCCTCTTAAATATTCAAAGAGAAATATTAGGAGATCAAATAATAAAAGGTATTCAAATGAAATTTTAAGTTATGAATTTTAAAATAGATTTTTAAATAAAATTTTAAGTCATGAATTTTGAAAAAGATATTCTCTATAGTAAATCGCAAAAGAAAATGTAGGAGAGAAAGATTTCAATTTATGCATATAAAATCTCTCAATTCATTATGAATCATAAAAATTATAATTTCAAAAAATCATGATTCACATCATATGCAATACGTCACATGCATCATCATAATAAAAAGCATAAGTATTACATGCATCATTCTAAATCATGAATATTTCACATCATGATGGTATCAATTTGTCAAGTTACATCTTACCATGCATGATCATAACTTCTTCCCTTTTTATTATTGTAAACAAGAAAGAATAAGGGAAGAACATAATAGTGTAAAATATTTCAATCATTTCAAGGCATACAAGCTATAAAATACCAATACAAAGAAATCATGTCATGAAAGATAAGACCAGTAGAATACCAAAAGACATGATTCATATAGTAAATCTCTTCTTTAAATAAAATACCAAGAAAAATCATAGGAGTACAAATAAATGATCTTGATTAAAAAAAATCTCATGTAATTCCAAAAAATCAAGATCATGATTTTGATAAAACTCATTCAAATTCAAATCATCAAATTCATCAAAATCTTAACATTACTTTCAAGAGATTCAAAATGGCATTAATAATTTTATTGATCTCTTAGTGAAAAATCGTTAAGGTAGGGATTTGAGAAGTTTTCAAGAAAAAATGCTTTCCTCTTTTTGTTTCAACTCATTGATTGATTTCATACATACATGTTCTTTTCTTTTATGCCAAATCCATGCATTATTCATTAACACCGAAAAAAAACTTTCAAAAGATCACAAAAACTATCATGCATAAGTTTGAAATATAAACTTGTTGAGCATGCTTTCGAATCATCATTACATTTTCATTAAGACATCAAACATGGTTTCGTTGAACATAATGTTGAATGATTCTTAAAGATATCTAAACTTCTTTAGTTTCAATATATGCGATTAACTTTATATTAGCATGCCCAAATATTTGTTCTTATGTCAATACCATGCATCATGTTAGGATCATAAAGTAGATTTCATCATAAAAACCTTCAAGACCAAAAAAGTATAACACATTAAACATAAGGCTTCTTCAAACAAGAGATTTGATTCATCATTTTAATTCCAATAATAATTTATTTTCCTTTTTATGTGTTTCATTTTATGTGATTGATTTCATATTAGGATACTCAAGTTTTTCGTATGAAAACCATACATCATAGTTTAAAATTTAAAGAGCAAATCTCATCATGGAAATCATCAAGATCAATAAACCATAAATTACCCAAAAATCATTATTACCTCAAATCATCATGCATAATTAAATATAAAATCGTCAAGCATGATACTTACATTATTTTATATAAGCATGCCTTTTTCATTTATGTCAAATCAAAACATGCATCATTTTTAAAATCGAAAAAGCAACTTTCATTTTGGTAAAAACTGATAAGCCATAAATTACAAGAATCGTCATACATAATTTTGAAATATAAACTTATTAAGCATGATCATTATATATTATTAAATCATCAAGCATGATTTCACTAAACATGAAGCATTTTTAATCACATTCGGAAATCATCAATTTAGATACACATTCATGCTTCTTAAACACATACATAAAGTTAATCTTACTAGGTCTATGAGCATTAGATTAATATTTTATTTATTTATCATAAAACATGTAATTTTTGTGATCATTTTCTCAAAATAAAATGAAGCACGATATAACGTTTTTGTAATTTTTATTTTTTATTTTTTACTAACTAATTTAAAAATAACTAATGAAAAAAGCATCAAGTAATTTCGAAAAAAGGCAAAAGAGTTTTCGTTACCTCATTGTCGAAAACCGTTAAGGCGTAGTTTGTCACCTTGCCTTTGTTGGTTGGCTCCTCGTCTTCGAATGCACTCGTTTCATCCTAAGTCACTTTTAGTGCTCTCTCTTCTTTGGCAACTTCTTTTTAAGTTTATTTTTATTTTTTAATTATTATTTAATGAATATTTTAAGTTTTATAGTGAGAAGTTCAAGTTCATCATCACTTGAACTTTCGCTCGAGTGGTCTTTATTTGTTCTAAGTGCCAAATCCTTCCTATTCTTTGGAAGGTTGTTCTCATGTTTGTTTTATACCACATTGGTCATTTCGTAGGTCATCAAAGACCCAATAAGTTCTTTGATCGAAAAATTATTCAAATCTTTGGCCTTTTGAATGGCCATTACTTTAGGGTCCCAAGTTTTAGAAAGAGATCGTAAAATTTTGTTCACAAGTTTACAGTTTGAAAAGCATTTGCTAAGAGCTTTTAAACCATTGACGACATCCGTAAAATGGGTGTACATGTCAACAACAGTTTTACTTGATTTTATTCAAAAATGTACAAAATCATGTATTAAAAGATTTATTTTAGAATCTTTTTCTCTACTAGTGCCTTCGTGTGTGATTTCGAGAGTGTGCCATATATCAAAAGTCGTTTCGCACATAGAAATTCAATTGAATTTATTTTTGTCTAAGGCGCAAAATAGAGCATTCATAGCTCTAGCATTTAAAGAAAAAGTCTTCTTCTCCAAATCATTCCAATGGTTTATTAAAAGAGAAGACCTTCGAAAACCACTTTCGATAATATTCTATAAATTCATATCCAACAAAAGCAAGAAAACTCATATTCGAGTTTTCCAATATGTGTAGTCCATCCCATTGAACAATGGAGGAGGAATGAGAGAGTGACCCTCTTAAAAGCCGAAAAGAGTCATTTCTCTTAGGTGTTAAACCAAATGAGAAATTATGAGGCTCTGATACCAACTATTAGGTATGAGGTGAATTAGTGCAGTGATAAAAATTACATCGGTTTGAAAATCTCGTTTCGTATGATAAAACCGGTTTCGAAAACTATTAATTTGAAAGCGTATTCGTAAACATATTGAAAATGGTAAGCAAGTAAAGAGGTTTGCAGTAAGATAAATTGTATAAAAGAAAGGCAAACCAGATTTTTATAGTGGTTCGGTCATCGTGACCTACATCCACTCCACCGATTCCTCTTCCGTCGAGGCCACCAGCATCCACTATCGATTTTTCTTCAATAAGTGAAGACCAAAACCACCTTTTACAGCTCTTTCTCCTTTTACCGGGTTTAGGAGATAACTCTTACACTCCACTTACTCCTCTCTCAAACTATTCTAACACTTAGAAGAACGAGAGGAGTTCACATAAGATTACAATAGTGTTTCTTTCCTTTTTCATTCTCAATACTTGTGTAAGTTAACCAGGGATGAGAGGGGTATTTATAGGCTTTATGTTGATTCAAACTTGGAGCCTTCCTAGGTTTCCTAGGTATTGGCGATACCATCATCGTTACTGGGTGGTACTACCGCCACTTGATCTGCCACTAGGCGGTACCATCGCCTGATAGGGGTGGTACCACCACTAGCAGCATTCACTGTTCGTGGTACCACCATCCAGATAACCTGGGGTGTTGTTTCCCAAGCGATGCCACCACCAGCTGGGCTTTCAGCATCCTAGTTGGGCCTTGAATCTAGCCCAAACCAGCCTAACTTTGGGCCAGTTGGCCCCTAACATAGTTGATGGGATTACCTCCCAAATCATACTCTAATTATATGCTAACTACGATTCCTAAGATATATTCTAAGCAAAATAAGTCTGGTTTCTTCCGAAGAGCTTTCGGTAATCTTCCAACGATCTCTCGATAATGTTCCGGCGGACTCCCGACAAGCTCTTGGACTTCATGACGATCTTTTTGGCGAGTTTTGATTAACTTCTTTGGCAAGCTCCAGGACTTCTCAGTCAATTCCGACAGAACTTCCGACGAACGTCCGGACTTTCGACGAACTCTCGAACTCCCAACGAAATCGCGTTCTTGATTCCAGGACTTTATTTTGCTTTATGCCTTGCTATCGTAGTTAGTTAATCCTGCATATATAAAACATACTTCGATCTAGACAATTATTACTAAGCATGAATCATGTTGTCCGGTATGTCATTGGTCCATCGACACTTCGTCCGATTCTTCGGTGCATCGTCCTCTCTTGCGGCCTATTGCCCAATCTGCTAGTTGACCTCTACAACTCCGATATCCTTGGTACAATATCTGCTCTTCTTAGCTCGATGCCCAAATCTATGACCCAAAACCTTCTATTGATACATCGATAGATCCTCCGGTCCGACGTCCAATCTTCTGACATGTTTTCCTCCGGCCCAACATGATTCTTCCTGCTTTAATTGTCTCTCCCTAATTGAAGTATCCTGCGTCACTCAAAATGCAGATCAAATCATAAATACTATCAATTAGTTTCATCATCAAAATCTGAGATTCAACACCTTAAAGATCTTCTAGATGCCATGGAGACTACATGTATCACAAAGAATAAGAGAAAAGAATAAATAATGAATAGAGAATGAGAGAAACAATTGGGTTTAGGAATTACCTTTGTTGTTTAACCTTCTTATGATCACCAAAGGGGAGTTTGAGATTGATCCTTAGTTTGTAAAGGATGAGGGTTTTCTTGAGTTTCTAGAAGGACAATAAGAGGAATGAGGGGTGTGGAGCAGTTTAGAGGGGTGTAGAGAGGGTTGGGGTGGTTTTACTACTGGCCTTAACTTTGGGTTTCATAGGGCAGGGTTGCGGGTGGTGGTATTGTTAGCTAGGCGTTGTTACCACATAGAAGCAGTGCATACTAGTGGTGCTATTGCCAGTCCAGCGATGCCACCGTCGGTGCACTATTTTGCTCAAGTATTTGCTGTTGGTTTTCTTTGTCTAGCATTTTTGCTTTTCTTTTTAGATGCATCAAGTAAGTACTCTTGCCTCCTTTTCGTTTGAGACAAGCAAGAACACAATCATTATATGGTGCAAACACTCATTTGCATAAATATCATATCAAGTCATTTCATGAAACGAAGTTCTACTTTTGTAATAGAAAGAGGAATGATTCATATGGAAATGATTAGCTCATAAAAGATCAAATATACCAATGATCCATGAATCAGATCTCGAATTGCAAAGAGAAGGAATAATAGTAAACGATCTCGAAAAAGAACACTCAATTTTCAAAAGTCAAGAAATTCATAAAATATAAAAGAGGAACTCATGCATCAGAAAGTTTTAACATACCTAATTCTCTTATAATAAAATCAAATTGTTCCTCATTCAATGGTTTTGTAAAAATATCAGCTAATTGTTGTTTTATATCAATAAATTCTCGAGATAAATTATGGTTATTAATATGATCTCTTATAAAATGATGCTCAATATCAATATGTTTAGTTCTAGAATGTTGAATTAGATTTTTTGTTATATATATTATACTAGTGTTATCACATTTTATAGGTATATTTGTCAAGTGAATTTTATAATCTTCTAAAGTATTTTTCATCCATATAACTTGTATATAACATGCACCTGCTACTATATACTCAGCTTCAATTTTAGATAATGCAACCGAGTTTTTTTTCTTAGAAGACCAAGAGACAAGTGCATGACCTAAGAGTTGACATGTTTTCGATGTACTTTTTATATTTATTTGACAATTAGCAAAATCAACATTGGCATAAGTAAATAACTGAAAGTTTTTAGATTTTGGATACAATAATCCTAGATTACGGGTTCCTTTTAGGTATCTAAAAATCCTTTTAATAGCTTTTAAGTGAGATTGTTTATGATTAGATTAAAATCTAGTATATAGTCCAACACTAAATATGAAATAAGGTGTAGTTGCCATGAGGTATAATAAATTACCTATCATACCCCTATAAGTCTTTTGATCAGAATATTCTTCATTAATGTCTATACCTAATTTTGTAGAAGTGCTCATTGGTGTATTAATAGCTTTAGCACTATTCATATAAAATCATTTCAATAGATCTAAAGCATACTTAGTCTGACTAATAAAAATTTCATCACTTAGTTGTTTAATTTGTAATCCTAAGAAAAAAGTTAATTTGCCCATTAAGCTTATTTCAAACTCTTGACTCATACTTTTGGCAAATGATTCATACAAATATTCGCTTGAAAAACTAAAAATGATATCATCAACATAAATTTGGATAATTAGAAAAAAATTTTAAATTATTTAATAAACAATGTAGTATCAACCTTACCTTTCACAAAATTATTTTGAATAAGGAAAGAACTAAGCCTCTCATACCAAGCCCTAGGAGCTTGTTTTAATCCATAGAGAGCCTTAGTCAACTTAAACATATGATTCAAAAATATAGCATTCTCAAATCCGGGAGGTTGTTTAACATAAACTTCTTTGAAAATAAAGTCATTAAGAAAATCACTTTTAACGTCCATTTGAAATAACTTAAAATTATTACAACTAGCATAGGTAAGGAGAATCCTTATGGCTTCAAGTCTAGCCACAAGAGTGAAGGTTTCTTCATAATCGATACCTTCTTCTTGGTTGAAACATTTAGCTACTAATCTAGCCTTGTTTCTAACTATGATACCAAGTTCATCTTGGTTGTTTCTAAAGACCCATTTAGTATTAATTATCAAATGGTCAGTAAGTCTAGGAACAAGCTTCTGCATCTCATTTCTCTCAAATTGATTTGATTCCTAATGCATTGCAATGACCCATGAATTATCGTTTAGGGCTTCATCAATGTATTTAGGTTCAATTTGAGATAAAAAGGCTGCATTCACACAAAATTTTTTAAGAGAAGAATGAGTTTGAACACCTTTTGATGTGTCTCTAATGATTAACTCCTTAGGATGAGCATCTACATGCTTCCGATCCTTAGGTAAGGATTCTTTAGAAAAAGATGCATCCAAGTTGCTTAGAAGAGGAGAGTGTTCATTCAATTTTAAAGCATCAAAATCAAAATCATCTTCAAAATTATTTTTCTTAAATTTGGGAAGCTCATTAAAAATAACATAAATAGATTCCTTTATAACCAAAGTTCTTTTATTAAAGACACAAAAAGCTTTAGACATAAAGGAATAATCAAGAAAAATGCCTTCAGCGGATTTAGCATCAAATTTTCCTAAGGCATCTTTTTCATTTAGAACAAAACATTTACACCTGATAAGTTTGTAAGTGAGTAGAGAAGAGGGGATTGGATAATTTGTAATGAAGTAAAATAGAATGTAGCACAAGTAAGAAAATAAACATTAAGGAAAGAACACACTAGAATTTATAGTGGTTCAGTCATTATGACCTATATTCACTTCCAATTCCTTCTCCATTAAGATCACCAGCAATCACTAATGGTCTTCTTTCTATAGGTAAGACCAACCACCTCATTACAATGCTTTCTCCTTTTCATGGGTTTAGGAGATAACCCTTGTAAGTCTCACAGCTCTTCTTGGATAATTACAAAACTAAAGAGAGGGAGGAGGAGTACTCTTTGCACTTTTATAACACTTTTACACCCCAAAACTTAAAGATATTTTTACACTATGATTGCATTTTGTTATACTTTCATGCAGAAAAGGGTGGATTATTTATAGGCCCCAATGGCTTTAAAATTGGAGCCAAAAAGTGTCTCATCCCAGGTTTTTGGGGTATTGGAGATACTACTACCTGTAGCACTAACACTAGGCGGTACCAACAGCATTTCCGATGAACCTTCGGACTTCCGACGAGCTCTCGAACTCCCAATGAAATATCAATCTTAACTCTAATACTTCGTTTTGTTTTATATCTTGATCACTATCATAGTTAATCCTGTATACTTTTCTCAATATATAGATTGGATCAAATAATTTATCAATTTATTTAATCATTAAAATCTGAGATTCAACACTTTTTGATGATGACAATCAATTGATGATGGAGTTAACCTTAACTCCCCCTATCTATATGCCATACTTGAGAAAAGACACTCTTACACTCAAGGTCTTTGAATTTAAGCATCAAACTGATAAGTTATATGCATTTAAACTTATCGACATGCACATCATGATACTAATCATGATTTACCATCTCAAAATACGATACCACATATTTATCACAATACAAATGATGTCAAGGCATGATATCCATTTTTAAGTACAATATAGAATGATGATAGCCAATCATCATTTTCAAGTATGATATGAATTTCAAATATGAAATTTAGCAAGATTTAAATTTCGATAAAAAATGACAATTCATCAATCCAAGGCATGATATCAATTGTAAGTAGGAAATTAAGCATGATAATCACAATGATAGACATTTATCATTTTGATTTGAAATCAAGCATAATTTTAGAATGAAATATTTTCAGGTGTTCATGCCACATTATGATACATATGATGCATATGCAATACATTTTGATATTTTTCAAGTATCTGTGATGCAACAAAGGGGGAGAAAACTATCATCCGAGTTTTCCAATATGTGTAGTCTGTATCATTGAACATAAGAGGATGAATGATAGAGTGACCCTCTTGAAATCCGACAAAAGCCATTTCTCTTTAGTGTTAAACCAAATGAGAAAAATATGGCTCTAATACCAACTGTTGGAATCAATACGACACTAAGAGGGTGGGGGGGGGGGGGGGGAGGGGGGTGAATTAGTGCTTATGATAAAAATATCGGTTTAGAAAATCTTTGAACAATAAAAACTCGTGTCATAAAGATTTTAACTTCAAACACATTCGTAAGCAAGAAATTGAAAGTAATAAATCAGTTTTCAATTAAAATGAAAAGCTTAAAGTAAATGCAAACTAGATTTTTATAGTGGCTCGGTCATCATGACTTACATACACTCTTGATTTCTCTTCACTCGAGGTCATCGGCTTCCACTAAAGATGTTAACTTCAAACACATTCGTAAGCAAGTAAATGAAAGTAAGAAATCAGTTTTCAATTAAAATGAAATGCTTAAAGTAAATGCAAACTAGATTTTTATAGTGGTTCGGTAGACGTGACCTATATCCACTTCGCCGATTCCTCTTCCATCGAGGCCACCGGCATCCACTAACGATCTTCCTTCAATGGGCAAAGATCAACTACCCTTACAACTCGATTCTCCTTTTGACAGGTTCAGGAGAGAACCTTTACAACCCCCCTTCACTCCTCTCTTAAACAAGCCTAACACTTAGAGTTGATAGGAGTTCACACATGATTATAATAGCGTTTTCTTTTCTTTTTGCTCTCAGTTGGGTGTAAGTTAACCAAGGATGAGAGGGGTATTTATAGGCTTTAAATGGATTCAAACTTGGTGCCTAAAAGTGTCTCATCCTAGCGGTACCACCGCTTATGTTGGGCGGTACCACCACCTGCAGCATTGACACTAGGCGATTCCACCACCCAATCTAGCAATACTTCCAACTGACACCCTACCACTAGGTGGTACTACCGCCCAATCTGGTAGCACCATCATCGGATAGTTTCTCAGAGACTGTGATTAGGCGGTACTACCGCCTAACATAGTCTCGGAGATTGTACCATGATGATTCTACCTATTGGGTCACTGTTTAGGCCTTCCACTTGGCCCAACATAGCCCAAACTTGGGCCCAATTGGCCCCTAATTGAGTTGGCCCAATTCCAACCCAATTATATGCTAACTATGAATTTTAAGGCATACACTAAACTAAATAAATCTAGTAAATCTAGGTTTCTTCCGTCGATCTTCTAACGAACTTCCGATGATCTCTCGACAATATTCTAGCAGACTCCCGGCAAACTCTTGTACTTCACAATGATCTTCTTGGCGATTTCTAACAAGCTTCTTTGGCAAGCTCCTAGACTTCTTGATCAATTTCGGTAGAACTTTCGATGAATGTCTGGACTTCCGACGAACTCTCGAACTCTCAACAAAATCTCATTCTTGACTCCGGGACTTTATTTTTCTTTATGCCTTGATCGCTATCATAGTTAATCCTGCACACTTAAAACCTACTTCAATTTAGACAATTATTACAATGCTTAAATCAATTATTGTCTGGTATGTCATTGGTTAATCGACGCTTCGTCTGATTCTTTGGTGCATCGTCCTCTCTTGCGGCCTATTGCCCAATTGCCCAGTTGACCTCCACAACTCCAATTTCCTTAGCGTAATTTCTACTCTTCTTGGCCTGATGCCCGAACCTATAGCCCGAACCTTTCTACTGATATATCGACTAATCCTCCAGCTCGACATTCAATCTTCTGACATGTTCCATTTCGGTCCAACATGATTCTTCCTACCTTAATTGGTTTCGACCCAACATGATTCTTCCAACATGATCGAAGCTTCCTGCATCACTCAAAACATAGATCAAATAAGCACTATCAATTGGTTTCATCATCAAAATCTGAGATTCAACAATCTCTCCCTTTTTGATAATAATAATTCCTTGTATTCTTAAAGTATATCTCATCACCTAATTCTTCTTGATATTCTTCATGTGATGATATAATTGCATGAAATACTCATGATAGTTTTGATGCTCTAAAATGGTATAAATTTGCTAGCTTATGAGTATCATGTATGATATAATGATTGACTTATTTTTAGTATCATGCATAGAGTAAGAATGATATGTAAAGTTTTGAAATTGTGCATGTTGTAAATTGAAACTATAATGATGCACAAACATATTGAAATAATGATTGAAACATTGATATAATTATGAATGATGATTTGATATTATGTATGCAATACTTCAACTTATGATAATGATGCATGCAATGATGAAATATTCATGATGAAAAATTGTTTTGACATTCATAACTTGATTTTTCATCATTGTTATTTATCCTTTGTCATGATTTGAAAAGTATTGTAAAGGGAAAAAGAGATACAAAATTGTATTCTTCCCTTTTTTTTTACAATGACAAAGGGGGAGATAGCTAGCTTGCACAAGTCAAGAAGATACAAAAACTTGCTTGTTTGCTAGCACATCTAAAGAAAAGATGTAAACGTACTTCATGTAGCTTGTTTCATATAAAACATTGTATCTTGCTAGCTTGTTATCTTGCATTATTTTTCAAAAACTTGTTAGCCTTCATACTTCAAAGAGAAGTAACACTTGCCAAATTGCTAGCTTGCATGTTGTAAAATAATATAAAATTTTTCTAGCGAGCACTTTGCAAAGGAAGCAAAAATGACACTTCTCAAAAGAGAAGAAAGAGCTTCCTATCTTGAACATCACTAGCTTGCCTATCTTAAGAAGCAAAAATACAAACTTGTAAAATGTGCAATCATGCACATCTTTAAAATTAATGATGATTTGGTGATTATGCATGTTGTAAAGTGATATAAAATTTGATAGCTTGCATGTTCTAACATGATGTGGCACTTGCTAAATTTTCTAGCTTACAAATTGCATGATGATAAATGCAATGTTTGACATTATATCTCAAACACTTGATGGTTATATTTCTCCTTTTTGTTGATGACAAAGGGGGAGAAGTATGATGATGTTATGCATAAGTTTATGATAACATGTTGCTTGGATTTTTGAATCCAAGAGTTCTATCAATATGGCATATTGATAGGGGGAGTTTGTTTAAACTCCGGGAGTTAAGATTAACTCCATCAATTGGTTGTCATTATAAAAAAGGGGGAGATTGTTGAATCTCAAATTTTGATGATGAAACCAATTGATAGTAATTATGATTTGATATGTGTTTTGAGTAACGCAGGATACTTCAATCAAAGAGATACAATTAAAGCAGGAAGAATCATGTTGGGTCGGAGGAAAACATGTCAAAAGATTGGACGTCGGGCTGGAGGATCGATCGACATATCAATAGAAGGCGTCAAGCCATGGATTCAGGCATCGGGCCAAGAAGAGCGGATATTGTGCCAAGGATATCGGAGTTACAGAGGTTAACTGGCCAATTGGGCAATAGGCCGCAAGAGAGGACGATGCGCCGAAGAATCGAACGAAGCATTGATGGACCAATGACATGCCGGACAATATGATCCATGCTTAGTAATAATTGTCTAGATCGAAGTATGTTTTTATGTATGCAGGATTAACTATAATAGTAAGGCATAAAGAAAAATAAAGTCCCTGAGTCGAGAACGAGATTTCGTTGGGAGTTCGAGAGTTCGTTAGAAGTCCAAACGTTGGTCGGAAGTTCTGCCGGAATTGATCGAGAAGTCCTGGAGTTTGCCAAGGAAGCTCGTTGGAACTTGCCAAGAAAATCATTGTGAAGTCCAGGAGCTTGCCAGGAGTCTGCCGGAACATTGCCGAGAGATCGTCAAAAGTTCACTAAAAGATCGTCGGAAGCTCGTCGAAAGAAACCAAACTTATTTTGCTTAGAATATGTCTTAGGAATCATAGTTAGCACATAATTAGAGTATGATTTGGGAGGTAATCTCATCAACTCTGTTAGAGGCCAACGGGGCCCGGAGTTAGGCTAGTTTGGGCCGGATTTAAGGCCCAACTAGGATGCTGAAAGCCCAGTTAGCTGTGGAACCACTTGGGAAAAAGCACCCAAGAATTCAAGGCAATGGTATCGTCGATAGTGAATGTTGCCAACGATGGTACCACCGTTGTCAGGTGGTAGTACCGCCCAGTGGCAGATCAAGCAACGGTAGTACCGCCTAATAACTGTTAGAATCAAGAGCGCACTAAGAGGGGGGGGGGTGAATTAGTGTAGCGAAAAATTTTTATGATTTCAAAAACCTTGTTTCGATTAAGGCTAATTCAACTCAATTTGTTTCGGAAGAAATTTGAGCTTAAAGTCTCAAGTGAAAATGCAAGAGAAGACTAAGGTGATTTGCAGCAGTGTAAATCACAAAAACATAGCTTCCGCAAAGACTTTGTAGAAAGCCAATTTTGAAAGATATTTTACGTCAAAACGAATGTAGACGTACAAAGATATTTTGTGTCAAAGCGAATGTAGACATATTTAAAGCACGGTAAGAAGGAGAGCAGTTTGCTATAAAGGAAAGATGCTCAAAGTAAATGCAAATCGAGATTTTAGAGTGGTTCGGTTAACGTGACCTATATCCACTATCGGCTTCTTACTCTGATGAGGTCACCGGCGTCCTCTAGAGGCCTTGCTTCAATATACAAAGGCCAACCACTCTTTTATAGCTTTTCTCCTTTTGACGGGCTTAGGAGACAACCCTTACAAGCTTCACTCCTCTCTTGAATGATCTCAACACTTAGAAGAAAGAAGGAGGAGTGTTGAATCTCGTATTTTGATGATGAAACCAATTGATAATTATGTTTATGTTTTAATCTGCATTTTGAGTGATGCAGGATGCTTCGATTAGGATGAGATAATTAAAGTAGGAAAAATCATGTTGTGCTAGGAGATCATGTCAGAAGATTGGACGTCGAGCCGGTGGATTGGTCGACGTATCGACAAAAGGCTTCAGGCCATGGATTCCAGCATTGAGCAAAGAAGAGCTGATATTGCACCAAGGATATCGGAGTTACGGAATCAATTGGCTGATTGGGCAATAGGCCGCAAGAGAGGCTGATGTGCCGAAGAATCGGACGAAGCGTCGAGGGACCAATGACATGATCGAACAACATGATTAATACTTAGTATTAATTGTCTAGATTGAAGTTTGTTTTACTTATGCAAGATTAACTATAATAGTAAGGCATGAAGCAAAATGAAGTCTCGAAGTCAAGGACGCGATCACGTTGGGAGTTCGAGAGTTCGTCGGAAGTCCGGACGTTCATCGAAAGTTCTAGAGGAACCAGCCGAGAAGTCTCAGAGCTTGCCAGAGAAGCTCATCAGAACTTGCCAAGAAGATCATCGTGAAGTCCAGGAGCTTGCCGGGAGTCCACCAGAACATTGGCGAGAGATCATTGAAAGTTCACCGGAAGATCGCCGGAAGAATCAAGACTTATGGACTTGTTTAGCTTAAAATATGTCTTAGGAATCGCAGTTAGCATGTAATTGGGCTTGGATTTGGGCCAACCCAATTAGGGGCTAGCTAGGCCTATGTAAGAACTGTGTTAGGCCCAATAAGAAGCCCAAACAGTGCCCCAAGAATTCTCACCGTCGTGGCACAGTCTTCAAGACTGCGTCAAGTGATGGTACCACTAGTTTGGGCGGTTGTATCGCCCCTAGCAGAGTGTTAGGTGATGGTACCGCTAGTCTAGGTAGTGGTACCACCTAGCACTAGCCCCCAGGTGGTGTTACCTCTAGACTTGGGCGGTGGTACCACCCAGGACAGTGTCAGTCAAACTGACACTAGGCGGTGGTACCGCCCATGCCTGGGGAACCCGGGATGAGATGTTTTTAGCTCCAAGTTTGAATCAACTTGAAGCCTATAAATACCCCTCTCATCCTTGGTTAAAACACACAAGCACAGAGAGTCTAAAAGCAAAGAAACACTGCTGAAAACTTGTAATCTCCTCTCCCTCTTCTAAAGTGTTAGACTAGTTTGAGAGAGGAGTAAGTGAGTGCTTGTAAGGGTTGTCTCTTAAACATGTGAAAAGGAGAAGAGGGGTATAAAAGGTGATTGGCCTTCACCTATTGAAGGAAGGCCTCTAGTGGACGTCGGTGACCTCGTCGGAGGAGGAAGCTAAAAGTGGATGCAGGAAAAGATTGACCGAACCACTCTAAATCTCTCTTACTATTTCCTTACTGCAAACCTCTTTAAGTGCTTACTACCTTCAAGCTATCTTTATGAATACACTTTCAAAGTTATTATCTTTATGAAATGACTTTTATGTCAGAATCGATTTTCAACGTACGAGAGATTTAACGAAGTTGACGTTTTTATCTGCTGCACTAATTCACCCCCCCTCTTAGTGCCGACCCCTGATCCTAACAATTAGTATCAGAGCCTCATTATTTCTCAGTTGGTTTAACACCCAAGAGAAATGGCTCATTTTGGCTTTCAAGAGGGTTATTCTCTCATTCGTCCTCCTTTTTTCAATGGGATGGATTACACTTATTGGAAAACACGAATGAGAGTTTTCTTGCTTTCGTTGGATTTAAATTTATGGAATATTGTCGAAAATGGTTTTCGAATGTCTTATCTTCCAATGAATCATTGGAATGATTTGGAGAAGACATTTTCTTTAAACGCTAGAGCTATGAATGCTCTATTTTGCGCCTTAGATAAAATGGAGTTTAATCGGGTTTTTTTGTGCGAAACAACTTTCGATATTTGGCGCACTCTTGAAATCATAGCAAGGCATCGAGGGACCAATTACATGACCGGACAACGTGATTAATGCTTAGTATTAATTATCTAGATTGAAGTTTATTTTACATATGCAGGTTTAATTATGATAGCAAGGCATGAAGCAAAATGAAGTCTCAGAGTCAAGGATGCGATCACGTTGGGAGTTCGAGAGTTCATCGGAAGTTCTGGAGGAACTAGCCAAGAAGTCTCAGAGCTTGCTAGAGAAGCTTGTTGGAACTCACCAAGAAGATGATCATGAAGTCCAGGAGCTTGCCAAGAGTCCACTGGAACATTGCCAAGAGATTACCGGAAGTTCGTCGGAAGATCGCCGGAAGAATCAAGACTTACGGACTTGTTTAGCTTAGAATATGTCTTAGGAATCATAGTTATCACGTAAATGGGCTTGGATTTGGGTCAACCCAATTAGGGGTCAGCTAGGCCCATGTAAGAACTGTGTTGGGCCCAATAAGAAGCCCAAACGTGATCGCCCCTAGTAGTCAGTGGTATAGTCTTCAAGACTGTCAAGCAGTGGTACCGTCATTCTGGGCGGTTGTACCGCCTCTGGCAGAGTGCCAGGCGGTGGTACCACTAGTCTAGGTGGTGGTACTGCCTAGCACTGGTCCCCAAGTGGTGGTACCGCAAGACCTGGGCGATGGTACCGCCAAGGACAGTGTTAGTCAAACTGACACTAGGCGGTGGTACCGCCCAGTGTAGGCGGTGGTACCGCCCGTGCCCGAGGAACCTGGGATGAGATATTTTTAGGCTCTATGTTTGAATCAACTTGAAGTTTATAAATACCCCTCTCATCCCTAGTTAAAACATACAAGCTTAGAGAGTCTAAAAGCAAAAAAATGCTGCTGAAAACTTGTGATCTCCTCTCCCTCTTTTAAAGTGTTAGACTAGTTTGAGAGAGGAGTAAGTGAGTACTTGTAAGGGTTGTCTCCTAAACCCGTGAAAAGGAGAAGAGGGGTGTAAAAGGTGATTGGCCTTTGCCCATTGAAGGAAGGCCTTTAGTGGACGTCGGTGACCTCGTCGGAAGAGGAAGCCAAAAGTGGATGTATGTCAAGATTGACCGAACCACTCTAAATCTCAGTTTGCATTTTATTCTTGCTATTTCCTTATTGCAAACCTCTTTAAGTGCTTACTACCTTCAAGCTATCTTTATGGATACACTTTCAAAGTTATTATCTTCACGAAATAGCTTTTGCATCGGAATCAGTTTTCAACGTACGAGAGATTTAACAAAGTTGATGTTTTTATCCGCTGCACTAATTCACCCCCCCGCCCTCTTAGTGCCGACCCTTGATCCTAACAAGAAGAACTCTAGCTTTTACAACACTTTTAAGGCCTCAAAGACTAAAGATTAAAGCAAGATTTTAGTGCTCTTTCATGTAGGAAAGGGTGGGGTTTATAAAGACCCCAATGAGTTTGAAAATGGAGCCTAAATGTGTCCATTCCCGGATTTCCGGGGTCCTGACAGTACCACCGCCATAACTAGGCGATACTACCACCTGTCCTCTATCACTAAGCGGTACCACCGCTCAGTTTGGGCGGTTCTACCACCTGACAAAGCTCGAAGATCGAGCTCAGGTGGTACGATCGCTTGATTGGGGCGGTACTACCGCTGGCAGTAATAACTGCCAGCGGTACCACTACCTGACAGGGGCGGTACTACCGCCCAGAATTCTTGAGAGACCGAGTTTCCTAGGCGGTGCTACCGTCGTCCAGGAATTCTGGGTCCGAATGAGTTGTTCCATTCGATCCAATTTGGGTCTGTTAAGGGCCCAATCGGCCCCTGATTAAGTTAGTAGGATCACCTCCCAATCCTAACTTAATCTACACCCTAACTACGACATTTAAGACATCATTACTGCAATTCATGTTCCGGTGCATCAATCACTTCCTCCGGCAAACTTCCGACGAACCCTCGGCAATGCTCCGGCGGACTCCCGGCAAGCTCTTGGACTTCACGATGATCTTTTTAGTGAGTTCCGACGAGCTTCTTTGGCAAGCTCCAGGACTTCTTGGATCGTTCCCATAGAACTTTCGACAAATGTCCGGACTTCCGACGAACTCTCGAACTCCCAACGTGATCTTGATCTTGACTCCGGCTCAACACCTACTGCATGTCTAACTACCATCGTAGTTAATCCTGCACACTTATCTCAACATATAGATTAGATAAACAAATGGCAATTGACTTCATCATCAAAATCCGAGATTCAACAATCTCCCCCTTTTTTATGATGACAATCAATTGATGACGGAGTTAACCTTAACTCCCTCTATCTATATGCCATACTTGAGTCAAGTCATTCTTGAATTCAAAGCCTTGAATTCAAGAGACATATTGATAAGTTGATTTCATTTAAACTTATCAATACCCCCATCATGATTCCTATCATGATATAACAATTCTGAAAATGATGTCAAGGCATGACATCCATTTTCAAGTCTTATATTTCAAATGTGAAGGATAGCAATCATGGCAATTCATCATATGGCAAGATATCAACTTTGAAATTTTGTAGGTTAAGCTCTAGATAACTTATCATAATGCAAACATTTCAAGTGTATAGCAATTCAGTCTTTTAAGTGTATACCAATTCATTCTATCATCAATTTACCACATATTTCTCCCCCTTTGTCATCAACAAAAATGAGAATGATTCAACAATAAAAGCAATTGTGGTAAAGATTCATGTCATGTTTCAAATTGTAAATAAATTCATACAAATTATATTTCAAGCATTCATGACATGGTATCATTATAAAGTTCAAAAGTTACTTTTTCCCTTTTCTTTATCATGAAAGCTTTGCATGAAGGAGGAAAGTAAGGAGAAAAAGCCATTTAGATCCCACTTTGAATAAAGTTAAAAACGTTAAGCGAGTTTTATTTCATTTTTCATTAAAAATGATCATGCTTCAATTTTTCACAAGGATCAAGATATACATGTGAAATTAAATCCTTGCAAGTGTTCATCTCAATAAAGAAATCTTCCTTCATCAAGAAGGAATTCATGTGAAAGAATCATTACATCAAATCCATTTCTCGATTAAAAAATTTAAAAGATAAACCCATGAGAGATGCATTTGTCAATTAATTCCATGTATCAAAAATCATTTAGTGATGGAGCATTGATATGAAATAAACTTGATATAGTATAGGTTCATGAAGGCTCTATTCAAGAAATACATTAAGTCCGGAGGAGAAATACAATAAAATCATGCATTCGGACAATGTTTTGTCATAGCTTTTCAATCATAATTATGAAGGTAAACATGTTCATCATCATGGAAACTTTTAGCATCAAAGCACAAAATTTCCAACATTAAAGTAAACATGTTATTGAAGTACACAATATTATCATCATGTAAAATTTGTATCAAATTTTCAACACCGAATTTAACTGATCAAAGAATCAAGAAAGTCCAAAAACAAAATTTAACAAATTTATGCATTTGGACAAATCAACATTCCTAATTCTCTTCTAATAAAATCAAATTGTTCTTTACTTAAAGGCTTTGTAAAAATATCAGCTAATTGATGTTTAGTATAAATGAACTCTAGGATTACATCATGATTAGTGACATGATCTCATATAAAGTGATGTCTAATATCAATATGTTTTATTCTAGAGTGTTGAATGGGATTCTTTGTTAAACATATTGCACTTGTGTTATCATATTTTATGGGGATATTTTTAAAATGAATCTTATAATCCTCTAAAGTGTTTTTCATCCACACAACTTGTGCATAGCATGCACTAGCTGTAATGTACTCAGCTTCGGTTGTAGATAGTGCAATCGAGTTTTGTTTCTTGGATGACCAAGAAACAAGTGCATGTCCCAAAAATTGATAAGTTCCTGATATATTTTTTCTATCTAGTCTACATCCAGCAAAATCCGCATCAGCATAATCAATTAGCTCAAAATTCTCAAATTTTGGATACCATAATCTTAGATTTATGGTACCTTTAATATATCTAAGTATTTTTTTAACTACTTTGAGATGAGATATCTTAGGATTAGATTGAAACCTAGTACAAAGTCCTACACTAAACATGATATTCGGTCTAGTTGCAGTGAGGTAAAGTAAACTTCCTATCATACCCCTATAAGATTTTTGATCAAAACTTTCTCCACTTTCATCAATTTCTAACTTAGTGGAGGTGCTTATAGGAGTGTTGATAGCTTTTGAGCTATCCATATTAAATCTTTTTAGCAAATCTAAAATATATTTTGTTTGACTAATAAAGATGTCATTACTTAGTTGTTTAATTTGTAAGCACAAAAAGAATGTTAATTCTCCCATCAAACTCATTTCAAATTCAAGACTCCCACTCTTAGCAAATGATTCACAAAGAGATTCATTCATGGAACCGTAGATAATATCATCAACATAAATTTAAATAATAAGAAAATTATTTTTAAATTTTTTGATAAATAATGTAGTATCAATCTTGCCTTTAGAGAAATTATTTTCATTAAGAAATGAACTAAGTCTCTCATACCAAGCCCTTGGGGCTTGTTTTAAACCATAGAGAGCTTTAGTCAATTTAAATACATGATTAGGGAGACTATTATTCTCAAATCTGGGAGGTTGTTCAACATAAACTTCTTCGGAAATAAATCTATTAAGAAAGCACTTTTAACATCCATTTGAAATAACTTAAAATTATTACTACTAGCATAGGCAAGGAGCATCCTTATGGCTTCTAATCGAGCCACAGGAGCGAAGATTTCTTCGTAATCGATACCTTCTTCTTGGTTGAAACCTTTAGCCACTAATCTAGCCTTATTTCTAACCACGATACCAAATTCATCTTGCTTATTTCTAAAGACTCATTTAGTACCAATAACTAAATGGTTATTTGGCCTAGGAACAAGCTTCCATACCTCATTTCTCTCAAATTGATTTAACTCATCTTGCATTGTGATGATCCATGAATCATCTTTCATGGCTTCGTCAATACATTTAGGTTCAATTTAGCAGAGAAAAGCAGCATTGGCACAAAAGTTTTTAAGAGAATAACGTGTTTGAATCCCTTTAGATGTATCTCCTATGATTAGCTCCTTAGGATGAGCATCTACATACTTCCAATCCTTGGATAAGGATGTTTCGGAAGTGGATGCATCCAAGTTGCTAGTTGGAGAAGGGGTTTCATTTAAATTCAAAGTATAAAAATTAACATCATCACCAAAATTATTTTCTTAATTTTGAAATTCTCATTAAAAACAACATGAATGGAGGGTTTAGAGCTGCAAGGGAGAGCGGAAAATGAGTTGGTGTCGGTTCTACCGCCGGCCCTAGCTCGGTTTTAAAAGAGGGCAGGTTATAGGCGGTGGCACCGCTGGCTAGGCGGTGCAACCGCCTGCCACCCGTGATAGCTGGCGGTTCTACTGCCAATTGGGCAATGCCACCGCCTACAGGTAGTGAGCACTACTTTTAGGGATGTGTGGGCTGATGTGGGTGATTTCAACTTGAAGGGAGTTTTTATTTGTGGAGCAACCAACCTTAATTACATAATCATGTAAAAAATTTTATCACAAGATGAGAAATTTCGTACGTTCATGATAGATCTTGTGAAATGCATACTCTACTCAAATGTCATATAGAATTTTCAATATGTTCATGACTCATTATGCAAGCATTGTAAGCCTCGTAAGTTCATGATTTATATCATACAAGAATTTGTATGCAAACTTAGCTTGCAAGACGTAAGTTCATGATCTTGTAAGATATAGTTGGATTAAAAAAAAAAAATGAAGAAGGAATGTATCCGATGAATTCGGAAATCCGGAGGATGTGTGAAGGGGAATTCATGGATAAGAGTTTATGAGTTTCACAATTTGAGGGATCAAACATAAGTGTTTATCACATAAGATTATATTATTAACATATGGAATATAAGTATCATTTTGTAATTGATAGTTTTAATTTTACTAATCCTCTTTTTGTCATTTTAGATAGAAAGCATTATGAGTCATTTTGGATCTTTAGTCATAAGTCTTGAGCACCCAAAAAGTAAGATATCATCTCTTACTCCTAGCTTATGATGGTACACATTTCTAAAAAAGAGGATGATTTTTAGGTACCCATTTAATCTTGGGTGCCTCAAAAATTGATCTAAATTGCTTATCATATTGCATGTAGTTCTTTATGGTTCCTTTAGGAACTCAAATCAATTTGTTTGGACTAACCTTCTTGAATGAACAATGATAAGCTCTATGTCCATGTTTGCAACAAAAGTTGCATTTGTTTTGGTGCAAAATATGCAAGATAGGGCCTTTTACGAAGGTGGTTGGATTTTGGTGAGAGCTTCTCACAAATCCGATTCCACTTCTTTTATGAACATGACCCTTATTGGTAAGGATCATGTTCAAGGACTTGCTACCAACCTCAAATTTCTTCAAGGTATTCTTGAGTAGCAAGTTCTCCTTTTGAATTATTTCTAAATTATGGCATTTTATATATGGAGCTAAACTATCATTATGATCAATTTTTAATTTATCGAAATTGCTAACAAGAGTATCATTCTCCTTTTTTAACAATTTATATTTTCTACTTATTGTTTTGTATTTATCAAATAAATCATGAAAAGCATTTAATAATTCATCAAATGATAAATTTGCATCTTGTTCGGTGTTGAGCTCCTCTTCTTCGGATGCACTTGAGTTATCACATGTTACTTTGAGCGCCTTCTTCTTTGGTATTCTCTTCTTGGCTTGGGGACATTCACTTTTATAATATCCCTACTTCTTGCATTTGTACCAAATTACTTGGTTTATCTTGCGTTCAAATTTATTTTTAGTATCATTTTTAAATTTGTTTCTTTGAATGAATTTTTTAAATTTCCTTGTTAAAAGTGCTAAGTCATCATCAAAGTCCTCATCACTTGAATTTTCTCTCAAGTGATCTTCTTGAGTTCTAAGTGTCATAGCCTTCCTATTCTTTGAAAGGGTGTCCTCATGCTCTTCATAAGCTTTGCATGTCATTTCATAGGTCATTAGTGATCCAATTAATTCTTCAAGAGGAAAGTTGTTTAAATCTTTAGTCTCTTGAATGGCCGTGACTTTAGGGTCCCAACTCTTGGGAAGGGATCTTAAAACTTTATTAATAACCTCAAAATCCGAAAAACCTTTATAGAGTCCTTTGAGACCATTGACGACATCCGTAAAACGGGTGTACATATCTCCTATGGTCTCACTCGGTTTTATTCAAAATAGTTTATAAGAATGTACTAAAAGGTTGATTTTTGACTCTTTCACTCTACTCGTGCTTTCGTGAGTCATTTCGAGTGTGTGCCAAATATCAAAAGCAATTTCTCAAATCGAAATACGATTGAACTCATTTTTATCTAGTGAACAAAACAAGACATTTATACCCTTGGCATTTAGAGCAAAAGTCTTCTTCTCCAATTCATTCTAATAGATCATTGGAAGAGAAGACTTTTGAAATCCATTTTCTACAATATTCCAAAGCTCAAAATCCATAAAAATAAGGAAGATCCTCATTCAAGTCTTCAAATAGGTGTAATTCGTCCCATTGAACATGGGCGAACGTGTAATAGAGTGACCCTCTTGGTTCCCGACAAATGCCATCTTTCTTGGGTTTTAATCCAACTAAGAGTGAACCTTGCTCTGATACCAATTGTTAGGATCAAGAGCGCACTAAGAGGAGGGGGTGAATTAGTGCTGCAGAAAACTTTCACGATTTCAAAAACCTTGTTTCGATTAAAGTAGATTTAACTCAATTCGTTTCGAAAGAAATTTGAGCTTGAAGTCTTAAGTGAAAATGCAAGAGAAGACTAAGGTGATTTACAGTAGTGTAAATCACAAAAACGTAACTTCCGCAAAGACTTCGTAGAAAGCCGATCTCGAAAGATGTTTTACGTCAAAATGAATGTAGACGTATAAAGATGTTTTGCGTCGAAGTGAATGTAGACATATTTAAAGCACAGTAAGAAGGAGAGGCAGTATGCTATGAAGGAAAGATGCTCAAAGTAAATGCAAACCGAGATTTTAGAGTGGTTCGGTCAACGTGACCTACATCCACTATCAGTTTCCTCTCCGACGAGGTCACCAGTGTCCACTATAGGCCTTCCTTCAATTGGCGATGGCCAACCACCCTTTTACAGCTTTTCTCCTTTTGATAGGCTTAGGAGACAACCCTTATAAGCTTCACTCCTCTCTTGAATGATCTCAACACTTAGAAGAAAGGAGGAGAACACTAGCTTTTACAATACTTTTAAGGCCTTATAGACTCAAGATTAAAGCAAGATTTCGGTGCTCTTTCATGCAGGAAAGGGTGGGGTTTATATAGACCCCAATGAGTTTAAAAATGGAGCCTAAAAGTGTCTATTCCCGGATTTTCGGTGTCTTGGCGGTACCACCGCCATAACTGGGTGGTACTACCGCTTGTCATCTATCACTTAGTGGTACTACTACCTGATAGAGCTCGAAGACCAAGCTCAGGTGGTACCACCGCCTGATAGGGGCGGTACTATTGTCCAGAATTCCTGTGAGACCGAGTCTCCTGGGCGATGCCACCGTCGGCCAGAAATTCTAGGTTCGAATGGGCTGTTCCATTCGACCCAATTTGGGTCTGTTAATGGCCAAATTGGCCCCTGATTAAGTTAGTGGGATCACCTCCCAATCTTAATTTAATCTATACTCTAACTATGACATTTAAGACATTATTATTGTAATTCGTGTTTCGGTGCGTCAATCGCTTCTTCCGGCAAGCTTCCGACGAACTTTCGACGAACATCCGATAAACCCTCGGCGATGCTCCGGTGGACTCTCGGCAAGCTCCTGGACTTCGCGATGATCTTCTTGGTAAGTTCCAACGAGCTTCTTTGGCAAGCTCTAGGACTTCTCAGATGGTTCCTGCAGAAATTCCGACAAACGTCCGAAATTCCGACGAACTCTCGAACTCTCAACGTGATCATGGTATTTACTACAGCTCAACACTTGCTGCATGACTTACTACCATCATAGTTAATCCTGCACACTTATCATAATATATAGATTAGATAAACACATGACAATTGACTTCATCATCAAAATCCGAGATTCAACAGTAACGGCGATGGTACCGCCAATACCTAGGAAACTTGGGATGAGACTTTTTTAAGCTCCAAGTTTGAATCAACTTGAAGCCTATAAATACCTCTCTCATCCTTGGTTAACTTAGACAAGCACAGAGAGTTTAAAAGTGAGAAAACACTGTAGAAATCACTTGAGAAATCCCCTCCTCTAGCATAAACTTAGAATTATGTTTAGAGAGGAGTGTGTGCTTGTAAAGGTTGTCTCCTAAACATATGAAAAGGAGATGAGGGGTGTAAGAAGGAGGTTGATCTTCACCTATTAAAGGAAGATCGATAGTGGATGCCGATGGCTTCGACGGAAGAGGAATCGGTGGAGTGGATGTAGGTCACGACGACCGAACCACTATAAAAATCTGGTTTGTGTTTTTTTTGTGTAATTTATCTTAATACAAACATCCTTACTTGCTTACTGCTTTCAAAACGTTTATGAATATGCTTCAAGTTAACATTTCTGAAATCAATTTTCTACATAAAAAGAATTTTTAGAACTGACGTTTTTACCGCTACACTAATTCACCCCTCCCCTCTTAGTGCCGACTCATTCCTAACACGTCAACAATGGTTTCACTTGGCTTCATTTTAAATAGTTGAAAATCATACATTAAAAGATTGACTTTAGACTCTTTAACTCTATTGATGCCTTTGTGAGTGATTTCGAGTGTGTGCTAAATATCAAAAGTCATTTCACAAATAGACACTCGATTGAATTCATTTTTGTCTAAGGCGCAAAATAGAGCATGTTGAATCTCGGATTTTGATGATGAAATCAATTAGTAAATTATTTGACCTAATCTATGTGTTAAGATAAATGTACAGGATTAACGACGATAGCAGAAAGGCGTAAAGTAGATGATGGGCCGGAGTCGAAGATTCGAACGATATACCGAGAGCTCATCTAAAGATCGCCAAGAGTTTGTCAGAAGATCACCAAGAGTTCATCGTTGAAAGCTCATTGGAAGATCACCAAGAGTTCATCGGAAGATCGTTGAAAGTTCATCAGGAGTTCACCGGAAGCACGCTGGAAGTCTCGTCGAGAAGTTTGCCAGAGGATCGCCGAGGGAAAAATTGACATATCGGACTAATTACTTGCCTTAAATCGTAGTTAGAACCATAAATCGAATTAGGATTGGGAGGTGATCCCACTAACTTAGTCAAGGGCCAACTGGGCCCTTAACAGGGCTGAATTAGGTCAGATTGGACAGCCCATTTAGCATTTGAAATCACGACCGGTGATAGCACCGCTAGGGCTAGCGGTGGCACCGCTTGAGACTCGGTCTCTCAAGTGTTCTAGGCGGTGGTATTGCTAGCAGTTAATGCTGCCAATGGTGGTACCGCCCCTGTCAAGTGATGGTATTACTAGAGCTTGGTCTCCGAGCTCTGTCAGGTGGTCGTACCGCCCAGACTAGGCGATGATACTGCCCAGTGTCAGGTGTCAGGCGATGGTACCACCCAATAATGGTGATGGTACTGCTAGGACTCCAAATTTCGGGGATATGACACCATTTTGCTCCAATTCTGAAGCCAATTGGGGCCTATAAATGCCTTACCCTTTTCTACATAAAAGGGCATGAAAGCATTGGCATAAACTTGAATTTTTGAGTGTTAAAGTATTGTAAAAAGTGCTAGAGTCCTCCTCCTTTTCTAAGTATTGAGATCATTCAAGAGAGGTGCGAGACTTATAAGGGTTATCTCCTAAACCCATGAAAAGGAGAAACACTATAAAAGGTGGTTGGTCTTTGCCTATTGAAGGAAAGCCATTAGTGGACGATGGTGACCTCGATGGAGAAGGAATCCGAAAGTAGATGTAGGTCACAACGACCGAACCACTCTACATTCTAGTTTCCATTTTATTTTGAGCAATTTACCTTTCTTGCAAGCTACTTTACCTTCTTATTACTTTCTCTACACTCACATATGCTTTCAAGTTAAAATCTTTATGAAACGATTTTCATCGGAATCAGGTTTAATCGAAAGGAAGACTTTTGAAATGAGAAAGTTTTCCACTGCACTAATTCACCCCCTCTTAGTGCCGCTCTTAATCTTAACAATTGGTATCAGAGCAAGGTCACTCTCATTTGGTTTAAAACCCGAGAGAGATGACATTTGCTGGCAACCAAGAGAGTCATTTAATTACATGTCTGCCCATGTTCAATAGGATGGATTACACATATTAAAAGAGTAGAATGAGGATCTTCCTAATTTCAATAGATTTTGAATTATGGAACATTGTAGAAAATGGCTTTCAAAATTCTTTTCTTCCAATGAATAATTGGAATGAGTTAGAGAAGAAGACTTTCACTTTAAATGTCAAGGCTATGAATGCCTTGTTTTATGCTTTGGATAAAAACGAGTTCAATCGAGTTTCCATTTATGAAACGACTTTTGATATTTGGCACATACTCGAAGTGACTCACGAAGGCACTAGTAGAGTGAATGAGTCAAAAATTAATTTTTTAGTATATACTTATGAGTTGTTTCGGATGAAACCGAGTGAGACCATTAGAGACATGTACACCCAATTTATGGACGTTGTCAATGGTCTAAATGGACTTGGTAAAAGTTTCTTGGATTTTGAACTTGTTAATAAAATCTTAAGATCCCTTCCAAAGAGTTGGGAACTTAAAGTAATGGTCATTCAAGAGGTCAAGGATTTAAATAACTTTCCTCTCGAAAAACTAATTGAGTCACTAATAACCTATAAGATGACTTGTAATGCTCATGAAGAGCTTGAAAATAACCTTCCAAAGAACAAGAATGATATGTCACTAAGAACTCAAGAAGACCACTTGAAAAAAAATTCAAATGATGAGGACCTTGATGATGACTTGGCACTCTTAACAAGAAAATTTAAAAAATTAATAAAAAGAAATAAATTTAGAAATGACACTAAAAATAAATTTGAATCCAAGAAAGAACAAATCATATGCTACAAATGCAAGAAGTAATGAAACATTTCAAAAGTGAATGTCTCCAAACAAAGAAGAAACACCTAAAGAAGAAAAAGGCTCTTAAAGTGACATAGGACGACTCAAGTGCATCTGAAGAAGAGCAAACCAACACCAAGCAAGTTGCTCACTATGCACTAATGGCTATTGGAGATGAGGTAAGTAGTTCATTAGATGCAAGTTTATCTTTTGATGAATTACTAAGTGATTTTCATGATTTATTCGATGAATGTAAATTAGTTAGCAAAAAATATAAATTATTAAAAAAGGAGCATGCCTCTCTTGTTAGTGATTTTGAAAGACTAAAAATTGAGCATAATGATAGTTTAGCTCCTTGCACAAAATGCGATCAATTAGAAATGCTTAGAAAGGAAAACTTGCTACTCAAAGAAACCTTAGAAAAATTTGATGTTGGTAGTAAGTCCTTGAACATAATTTTTACCAATAAGGATCATATTCATAAAAAAAGTAGAATCGGATTTATGAGTATCTCTCACCAAAATCCAACCACCTTTATTAAAGGCCCTACCTTACATGTTTCACCCTAAAACAAATGTAACTTTTGTTACAAATTTGGATATGTTGCATACAAATGTCCATTTAAGAGATATAGTCCATATAAATTAATTTGGGTACCTAAAGGAACCTTAAATGACTCAATAAAATATATTAAGTTGTGCAAATCGATTTTTGAGACACCCAAAGTTAAATGGGTACCTAAAAATCACCATTTTTTTAAGAAATATTTACCATCACAAACTAGGAGTAAGAGATGGTATCTTAATAGTGGATGCTCAAGGTATATGACCGGAGATCCATCTCAATTCTCTAAGCTTAGTAGCCTAAACGAAGGATATGTCACCTTTGGAGACAACAATAAGGGTAAAATCATTGGCAAATGAACCATAAGTAAGTAACAAATCCAACTTCTTTATTGAAAATGTGTTATTGGTTGATGGCTTAAAGCTTAACCTTTTGAGTATTAGTCAATTATGTGATAAAGGATACATCATTAGATTTGAATCCAATACTTGCATTATTAAAAAACCACATAAAAACACATCTATAATTGCCCTAAAATAAAATAATATATACATTATCGATATTGATGATCTTTGTAATGAAATATGCTTGTCGGTTTTGAATAACGATGATTGGCTTTGGTATAGGAGATTAGGTCATGCTAGCATGAAACTAATCTCTCAAATCTCATCTAAAGAACTTACAAGAGGAATTCCTCACATAAAGTTCGTTAAAGACAATGTGTGTGATGCATGTCAACTAAGAAAACAAATAAAAGGTAGTTTCAAATCAAAGAACCAAATAAGCACCTCTAGACCATTGTAATTGATCCATATGGACTTGTTTGGACCAATTTCTACATCAAGCCTAGGAAGTAGCAAATATGCCTTTCTCATCGTAGATGATTATAGTAGATATAGTTGGACTTAATTCTTGGCACACAAAAGTGATTGCTTTAGGTATTTTTCTAAGTTTTGTAAAGTTGTTTAAAATGAAAAGGGTTTTATGATTTTATTAATTCAAAGTGATCACAATGATGAATTTCAAAACCGTGATTCCAATATTTTTGTGAATCTAATGGATATGACCACAATTTCTTTACTCTAAGAAATCCTCAACAAAATGGAGTGGTAGAAAGAAAAAATAGAAACTTACAAGAAATGACAAGAACCATGTTGAACGAACATAGCCTATCTAAATATTTTTGGGTCGAAGTTGTCAATACGGCATGCTATGTCATGAATAGGGTTCTAGTAAGACCATTACTTTCCAAAACTCCTTATGAATTATGGAACAACAAAACACCCAATGTTTCATATTTTAAAGTTTTCGGTTGTAAATGTTTTATCTTAAATGAAAAAGATACCTTAGGAAAATTTGATGCAAAATCTGATGAAGGGATTTTTCTTAGTTGTTATTCAATTTCTAAGGCCTTTTGTATTTTTAACAAAAGAACTTTGGTTATAGAAGAGTTTATTCATGTTGTGTTTAATAAAATTTTTGAAGTTAAGAAAAATAATTTTGATGATGATGTTAATTTTGATGCTTTGAATTTAAATGACACCCTTTCTCCATCTAGCAACTTGGATGTATCTTCTTTTGAAACATCCTTACCCAAGGAATGGAAGAATGTAGATACTCATCCTAAGGAGCTAATCATAGGAGACACATCGCAAGGGGTTCAAACTCATTCTTCTCTTAAGAATTTTTGTGCCAACGCTACTTTTCTCTCCCAAATTGAACCTAAATGCATTGACAAGGCCTTGAAAGTTGATTCATAGGTTATTGCAATGCAAGAAGAGTTGAATCAATTTGAGAGAAATGAGGTATGGAAGCTTGTTCCTAGGCCAAATGATCATTTAGTTATCGGTACTAAATGGGTCTTTAGAACCAAGCAAGATGAATTTGGTATTGTGGTTAGAAACAAGGTTAGATTAGTGGCCAAGGGTTTCAACCAAGAAGAAGGTATTGATTATGAAGAAACCTTCGCTCCTATGGCACGATTAGAAACCATAAGGATGCTCCTTGCCTATGCTAGTTATAATAATTTTAAGTTATTTCAAATGGATGTTAAAAGTGCTTTTCTTAATGGATTTGAGAATGATAATTTTTGTGTTTAAATTGACTAAAGCTCTCTATAGATTGAACAAGCCCCAAGGGCTTGGTACGAGAGACTTAGCTCATTTTTTATTCAAAATAATTTCTCTAAAAGCAAGGTCGATGATACTACATTATTTATTAAAAATTTTAAAAATAATTTTTTTATTATTCAAATTTATGTTGATGATATTATCTTTGGTTCTACAAATGAATCCTTATATGAATTGTTTACCAAAAATATGAGTCAAGAGTTTGAAATGAGTCTAATGGGTGAACTAACTTTCTTTTTAGGCTTACAAATCAAACAACTTAATAATGGTATTTTTCTTAACCAAACAAAATATGTATTAGACTTGCTAAAATGGTTTAATATGGACAATTCAAAGGCTATCACACTCCTATGAGTACCTCCACTAAGTTAGACATTGACGAAAGTGGAGAAAACTTTGATCAAAAAGTTTATAGGGGTATGATAGATAGTTTACTATACCTAACTGCAACTAGACCGAACATCATGTTTAGTATAGGACTTTGTGCTAGGTTTCAATCCAATCCTAAACTATCTCATCTTAAAGCAGTCAAAAGAATACTTAGATATCTTAAAGGAACCACAAATATAGGATTATGGTATCCAAAATCTGAAAACTTTAAATTATTTGCTTATGCTGATGCAGATTTTGCTGGATGTAGATTAGATAGAAAAAACACATCTGGAATGTGTCAATTTTTAGGATACGTACTTGTCTCTTGGTCTTCTAAGAAATAGAACTCGGTTGCATTATCCACAACCAAAGTCGAATCTGTTGCAGCTAGTGCATGTTGTGCATAGTTGTATGGATGAAAACATTGGAATATTATAAAATTTATTTTAAGAATATTCCTATAAAATGTGATAATACAAGTGCAATATGTTTAACAAAAAATCCTATTCAACACTCTAGAACTAAATACATTGACATTATACATCACTTTATATGAGATCTTGTTAATAATCATGATGTAATTTTAGAGTTTATTGATACAAATATCAATTAGTCGATATCTTTAAAAAACCTTTAAATAAAGAATAATTTGATTTTATTATAAGGGAATTAGGGATGTTAAATTGTCCGAATGCATGAATTTGTTGAATTTTGGACTTTCTCGATTTTTTTATCACTCACTTGAATCATGAACTACGCAATAAGTCATATGAATCTTACCATACGTATTTTTTTTATGATGTTTGCATACAAATTTTATATGATGAATCATGAATTTTGGTGTGAAATTTTACGTGATGCAAATCTTTACATGATGAGCTTATAATATGTAAATAAGTGCATGCACTTCACATTGATAAAAATCTTGCAAGATGGAACCACTCAAGGTCAGCACCACAACACATCACAATCGGAGCAGTGCTCACTGCCTATAGGCGGTGGCACCACCCAGTAGGCGGTAGCATTGCCATTTGTCATGAGTTGTAGGCGGTAGCACTGCCTAGCTAGCGGTGCCATTGCCCGCAACCTATCTTATAAATAGAACAAGTTAGGGCTGGTGGTAGAACCGACCCCAACCTATTCTGAACTTCTCCAAAGAGCCCCAAAACTCTTGATCCTCTTGTTCTCCCTCTAGCAACTTAAAAGAATCCCCATTTTCTACTAAATCAAGGATCAATCTCAAACAACATCTTGGTAATCACAAGAAGGAGAAACTACTAAGGTAATCTCTGAACCAAATTGATTTCCCCCTATGCATTACTTATTTTTGCTTCTTATTTATCTTCATAATTGTAGTCTCCATGAGTTTTAGAAGATCCTCTAGGGACAAAGGGAAGAGGAGATTAGATGAAAATATGACTCCCTACTTTTCGATTCTCATTAACATGCCCTTAAATTTTCATTCATAGAATCTAGAAATGTTCATAAGGGTAATCTAGAGGAATTAAGTGATTTGGAACTTATTCAAATATGTTATGGATAGCATAATTTGCAATATAAAGGATAATCTAGAGGAAATAAGGGTAAATATGTTAATTTAGAGAAATTAAGTGATTTGGAACCTATTCAATGGTTTGCTAATCGAGACATTCTCCCAATCCTTCAAATAAGTGAACCTATCTACCTTAGACTTATTAGGCTATTTTACAATAATTTACATGTAGATAAAAACGAAAGGGTATCTACCTATCTCTTAGGACATCATATACTTATTATGGATAGCATGATTTGTAATCTAATAGGAATTACAGAAAAAAAAAGAGGTTGTTATTTTAGAGGCTAATGGGATGAAGAATCAGTTGGGACCACTTATTCTTATGCCTTAAGAACCATCTTCGGTAATCCAAACTTGTCTATTCTTCCAAAAAGCTGTGAACATTTACTATCTTTCAACACCAAACTACTTCATCACATCTTGATAAGCATTATAATTCCAAAATAATATCATCATGATGAAGTTAACCAAATGGAAGTAGGAACGATGTAGTGGATTATGAAAGGACATGAAAATTGCTTTGGCTACCTAATACAATAAAATATAATTGAACTATCAAAAAAGGATATGATACTTCCATATGGTGGCCTGATGCATTTTTGGAGTCTAGGATGACGAGGATATTTAGTCCTCCTACTTCATCTAGTTTTGATTAATTAAATGGGATGAAAGGGGTAATCGGGGATATTGAATCAGAGGGGTGTAGCAGAAGCATGGTGCACCTAATCCATTGGTGGTAGAAAAATGGATGATGAAAAACAGAGAAGATATTTGGTGTACAAAATTGTTCTGATGATCAAAAGATTTCTTTTGCCACCTTATATTGGAAGTAGAGGCTGATCATTAATGGGAACAATGAAAAGAAATTTTGGAGATCAGTGGCAAGAATGATAAGGACAAGTTTACCAATAAAAATATGATTGGAAATGAATTAGAAAGTGATAACAAGAGGGTCAAGACATTTGGATTTGAAAAAGAAGTCACCACAAAAGACTCAATTATATGTGAATTGCAAGTTAAATTATGAAACAAGTTTGTGTTTGTGGGTGACTAGAGTCTATTTTGCTTGTGGAAAGTTGGATTATAAAATAAAAGACTGCCCTTTGAACAAGAAGAAAAGGTCACTGCCTCTTAAATCATCAGCCCATGTCAGAGTGTATGCTATCACTGAATATGATTCTAAAACTTCTGAATTAGTGATCGAAAGTATTATGTATGTTTATGAAAGAATGTAAATATTTGTTTGACCATGGGTCCTATATACGATTTGATTTGTAACATGTTGCTTATCACTTGAGTATATAACCTAGACCACTGCATTATGTGATATATGTAAATACAATCATTGGAGATTCTTTGATAACGAACTTGAATCTGGTCCTCTTGTTTGATTCTTATTGGAGAACTTGAACTTTTTGCTAATTTAGTTCTCCAAGAGATTTGGAGTTTTGATATTATACTTGGTATGGATTGGCTATCTTCCTATCATACCAGTATGGATTGGTATATAACAAAAGATCACTTTTTGCATATTTGATCAACCGATCGTTTATTTTGAAAGTATTGGACATGATTTATCTCTTTGCCTAATGTATCCCAGGATGACTTGCTTGGATTACCTCCAAACGTGACTTTGCTTTTGATTTGGTCCTTGGGACAATCCCAATATCTAAGCCTCTCTACACAATGATATCATTTGAGTAAGTGGAATTAGAAAAGCAACTACAAGGACTATTAAATAAGGATTTTATTTGGCTTAATATTTCATCATGGGATGCTCCGGTGTTAGTTAAAAAGATAGAGGGAACATTGAGGCTTTGTATTGATTATGAACAGTTGAATCAGGTGACCATCAAAAACAAGTATCCCATACCCAGAATTGATGATTTGTTTGATCAACTGTAGGGTGCACGAGTATTCTCTAAGATTGACCTGAGGTAAGGTACTATCAGTTGAAGATCAAGGAGGAGGATATTCCAAAAACAATTTTCAAAACTCGATATGGTCACTATGAATTCTTGGTGATGTCTTTTGGTTTGACTAATGCCCCTACAGCTTTTATGGAACTAATGAATAGGATATTTCAACCGCTCTTGGATGGCTATGTAATTGTATTTATTGATGACATATTGGTGCATTCAAGGAGTAATCAGGAGCATGAGGAACACTTGAGAAATGTATTGTCCATACTAAGAGAAAAGAAGTTGTATGCGAAGTTCAGCAAATGTGAATTGTGGTTGAATGAAGTTGCTTTCTTAGGCCATGTGATTTCAGGGAAGGGTATATCTGTTGATCCAAAGAAAATAGAAGTTGTAGTTGAATGGGAAGTACCAATAAATGTAATAGAAATTAGAAGCTTCTTGGGCATGGCAGGATATTACAGGAGATTTGTGGAGGGATTTTCTCGAATCGCTCGACCTCTCACCAACCTCACTAAAAGGAATGTGAAATTTGTATGGGGTGATGATTGTGAGCAAAGTTTTCAAGAGTTAAAAAGAAGATTGACTAGTGCCCCTATTCTCACTATTCTAAGTGGTAGTGAGGGATTTGTAGTTTATACTAATGCTTCAAGAAAGGGCCTTGGATGTGTTTTGATGCAAGAAGGGAGAGTGATTGCTTATGCTTCTAGGCAACTAAAAACTTATGAAGTGAATTATCCAACTCATGATTTGGAATTGGCAGCAATTGTTTTTGCTATAAAGATTTGGAGACATTATTTGTATGGTCGACAATTTGAAATCTTTACTGATCACAAGAGTTTAAAATACATTTTCACTCAGAAAGAGTTAAACATGAGGCAGCGAAGATGGATAGAACTTCTAAAGGATTATGATTGTGCCATCCGTTATCACCCGGGCAAAGCCAATGTTGTTGCTGATGCACTTAGTAGAAAATCTACAAGTTTTATGGCTAGTTTGGTGGTGAAGCAATGAAAGTTATTAGAAGAAAATTCTGATTTGAAAGCTTTGGGGAAAGAGCAAGACTCGATGATATTGATGGCCTCCATTCAAGTGCAATCTGATCTTATTCAACAAATTAAGGAAGGACAATTACGAGATCCACATTTAATCTACTTGAGGAATGAAGTAGAAAAGGAATTGAAGCCAAAATTTCAAGTTTAAAAGGATGGCCTATTGAGATTTGGGGAGAGAGTATGTGTACCAAATGAACCAGATATCAAGAATCAAATCCTAAAGGAAAGTCATACTTCAAAGTACACTATGCATCCTGGGAGCACTAAGATGTATAGAGATCTTCAAAGTCATTATTGGTGGGAAGGCATGAAAAAGGAAATTGCAATGTATGTTTCAAAATGTTTGACTTGTTAGCAAATCAAAGTAGAACACCAAAGACCTGGAGGGTTGTTGCAACCTTTAGATATTCCTGAACGGAAATGGGAATGTATTACTATGGATTTTGTTTCAGGACTACTCAGAACCTCTAAAAAACATGATGCTATTTGGGTTATCATTGATAGGTCAATCGGGAAGAACAATTCAAACACTTGAGGATTTGCTTAGAGCCTATGTTATGGAATGGAAAGGTGAATGGGATAAAGATTTATCTTATATGGAAGAGCCCAATCAAATTGTTGATAAGAAGGAAAAGATCTTAAGGAATCGGGTTATCCCTCTGGTTCAAGTAATTTGGAGACATCATTCTGGAGAGGAAACAACCTGGGAGCTAGAGGAGGGAATAAAAAAGGTTTATCCCCATCTCTTCATCGAAAGAGCTATAATAAATTTAGAGGACTAAATTTTTCTTTTAAGGGGGGGGGAGTGTAACATCCTTCATTTCTGAATTTTCGTATAAGTTTCTAATTGTAATGTAAGTATCTATTTTAAATTTGATAAAAAGTCAAAGTATGAATCTGAGAACTTATTCATAAGAGTTGGAGGATTTGTTAAAAAAAAAATCTGAGGACCTATATGTAAACCCTGAGGACCTAATCGTAAATATAATAAATACAATGACTAAACTGAAAAATGCACAAAATGACAAATCCCACCATTTAAGCCTCTCTGCCTTCATTCTTAAGGAAGCAGAGAAGGCAGCTGCGTGGATGATCAGGGAAAGAAAGAAAGAAAGAAAGAAGAAGAAGAAGAAGAAGAAAAGAAGAAGAAGAAAAAATTGGGGCTTTAAGGTTTTTTGCTCAAATCTTCTCATTTAGGGTCAAAAATTCTCAAAGGCAAGTGTTCTAACCCCATCCTACAGAAGTATTAGTCTATGTTCCTAAATTGATTCTAAAAGATTTATGCTTAGAACCTGATATTTCTCTCTTTGGATAAAAAACCAAGGATCTAAAATTTTTTCGGCAAACTGACCCCTAGACACTGTTTCAGCTATAATTTTTAGCACCAAAGGTGGATTCAGGCAGGACCTAGTTCTTTGAAATTAGACTCTTATATCTTTCTTTTGACACTGATTTTGTAGATTTTGGACACCGAATACTTACCCAAACATCTGTTTCAAATGAGCCTATAGATGCTGCAGAACAGGGATCAAAATTTCTGACCTTTCGATACTAAAATACCTATAAGTCCCTGTTGAAAATTCTGATTTGTACCAAACTGACTTCATCCGAAACTAGGCTTGTAGACCTTTCTTTTGACATATAGTTTGAAAAATTTGGAATTCAAATGCCTACTCTATTATCTGTTGAATCTGACCCTATGAATTCTGCAAAACAATGATTGTGTTTTTGACCTTGTGTTACCAAATCAAAGGTAACTCCTTGTTGGAAATCATGATTCATACAAAACTTGTTTCAATAGAAAATAGATTGATATATCTTTCGACAATAACCTTCTTGAGGGTATTGGAGCATAATTGATAATCTGAAGTATTTGTTCAATGTGCCTCTTGAATTCTGTCAGAAATCAAGCTTTGGTCGATTTCGCGTATTCTGTTTCATTCATTTGGAAATAGATTCCATTCAGTCCCATTCGCTCAATTGAGGCTTATGTTGGTGCTTGAATTCTGGTTTGATCTTATCTATAAATTATTTACATTCTTGAATCCTTTTGTGTAATGTTTATGCTATATCACATTGATACATATAGGCACATATATATCTCATTGTTCCGCATTTGCTTTCGATATGTGCCTATTTTAGTTTCATTCCTTTGGATATTGAATTCATCTAACCTTCTTATTTGAATTGAGCTATATATGATTGCTTGGAATCCGTATAAACTCTTGCTCTCATTTCATTCCAAATCTGAACACATTTGTGAGAGATTGTTGCTTGCATCGTACTGATTCGAAAAGGCACATGTACGTTTGTTGTTCCGCGTGTGATTCCGATATATGCTATTTATTGTTCATACTGTCTTTTTGTACTCTGGTGTTTGTGGGATTATCTGGACCTTTGCCAGAAATGGTAAAGGGTATGTGCATAGAGCCTGAGATGCTCTGCCGGCCCCCCTCTGACTTCACCTAGACGTGGGTGGATGGAGCTCCCAGACATGGGAGACTTTTGTCTGGTGGTCATTCAGAAATGGATGATTCACATTCTGTCTACGGTCCCACTACACCTTCTGTATGTTTGATATGATATCCAGAGCTTTGGTTATGTGTTTCTGTACATGCTTTGGATAAGAATGATATGAATGCAACGTCAAAGACGACGTTTGAGCTTCTGTTTGGTATTTGATATTGATATGCTCCGAAATGTTCCATATGTCGTCGATATGCTCCGGAACATTTCATACGCCACTGATAAGCTCCGAAACATTTCATTTGTTATTGATATGCTTCGAAATGTTCCATACGCCATTGATATGCTCCGGAACATTTCATATGCCATTGATAAGCTCCGATATGTTTCATTTGTTATTGATATGCTTTGAAATGTTCCATACGCCATTGATATGCTCCGGAACATTTCATATGCCATTGATAAGCTCCGATATGTTTCATTTGTTATTGATATGCTCCAAAACGTTTCATTCGTTGCTGATATGCTCCAATTACTCTATGCCCCATCTGTTATGAACCAATTATGTATGATTAAAATGACAGTTGTGATTCTGCACTTAATGATATTACGTCTATGAATTCGTATATTCTGCCTTGCATTTTGAAACTTTATCTCTTTGGAAGTTGTCCTCTTTTGACATGGATATGTTAGTCACTTGCTGAGCTCTTTATGCTCACCCCGTTGTTGTATAAATTTTTCAGGATAGCGTATCGCTTACTTAAATGTTAAGATTGGGCTGAGGCAGTGGAAAGTTAAAAGATTTTGGGCAGATCTTTATTAGCATATATGTATTTGTTGTATAAGCCACTTTGTATCTAATGAAATGTTGACGATGAATCTAAACTTGTGGATTTTGTGTAAGTTAAAGGATCTCTCATGTTTAGGATTTTGGAATGTTAAGTTAAATTCATGTAATGATATGAACTTATGGTAAACGTTGGTTTGGTGACTGCATAGACTTCCCTACTTGTGAATTTATGTTGTGGTTATTAATTTGATGAGTTGGGTTCAGATTTTATGAATCATTGAGCAATGTGTTGTATGTTTATAAACTACGCAGGTTTTATAGATATGAATTTGATAGAATGTTTTCAGTGTCCTCAAATGTTAGTTTGGATCCTAGATTGGTCTATGTTGAAAATTTTAATATCATGGATATTTTTGAGGGGCGTGACATTAATCCCCTCCCACCTAAACCAAAACCTGAAACACCAATATTTAGGGGTAATCAATCTCCTCCCTCTGGTCCCTTTGAGGCAACACCTCCAGCAGAGCAAGCACCCCCCTCTGGTCCCTTTGAGGCAACACCTCCAACAGAGCAAGCACCCCCCTCATCTATCAACGATATAGGGACTCAGATGGATCGATTTGAACAATGACAAGATCAAATTCTAACTGAGTTGCAGCAGATTTATCAATAGCTTAATACCTTGTTTAGACATTTTGACTTACCACCACCTGAATAAGCTGTGTATATCTTTTTACTAATGACAAAGGGGGAGAAGTGGATGAAATTCTTCTCTTTTATTGTTATAAACTTATGTTGTTTACCTTAATGTTGTACTCTTAAAATGCTACCTACTTTGATGTTGAAATTCTGTGCTTGCTTTGATGCTGAAAATTTCTACGATGTTGTGATCTCTTTAATGCCGAGAATTTCTAATGTTATTATACAATGATACAATATTGGATTCTTAATATTATGAACTTTTGAGTGCTATAATGCAATAATGATAATATTTCATGCAAGTAGTGATGAAAGGCTATGCCAAAATATTTTATCATTCATGAAGTGATTGTGCATTTAATATCTTGATGACTTGAAATTATATTGATGCACAATGCATGCGACTTCTAAATTCGATCAAAACTTGAATTCAAGGTTGTGAATTCAAGTTTATATCTTCTTGAGTATGGCATACAGATAGGGGGAGTTAAGGTTAACTCCTCCACCAATTGGTTGTCATCATCAAAAAGTGGGAGATTATTAAATCTCAGATTTTGATAGTGAAATCAATTGATAAATTACTAGACCTAATCTATGTGTTAAGATAAGTGTGCAAGATTAATAACGATAGCAGAGAGGCGTAAAGCAGATGATGGGCCGGAGTCGAAGATTCAGACGATATATCGAGAGCTCACCGAGAACTCATTTGAAGATCACCGAGAGTTTGTCAGACGATCGTCGAGAGTTCATCACTAAAAGCTCATTGGAACATCACTGAGAGTACGTTGGAAGATCGCTGAGAGTTCATCGAGAGTTTGCCGGAAGTGCACCGAAAGACTCATCGAGAAGTTCACCGAGGGAAAAATTGACATACCGGACTAATTCTTTCCTTAAATCATAATTAGAACTATAAATTGAGTTAGGATTGAGAGGTGATCCCACTAATTCAGTCAAGGGCCAACTGGGCTCTTAACATGGCTAAATTGGGCTAGATTGGATAGCCCATTCAGCATTTGAAATCATGGTCGGCGGTAGCACCGCTAGGGCCAATAGTGACACTGCTTGAGACTCGATCTACCAAGTGTTCTGGGCGGTGGTACCGCTAGTTAATTCTACTAGCGGTAGTACCACCCCTATCACGCGGTGGTATCACTAGAGCTCGGAGACACCACCCAGACTAGGCAGTGGTACCACCCAGTGTTAGGTGTCAGGTGGTGGTATCGCTAGTATCCCGAAATCCGAGTATATGACACTTTTTGACTCCAATTCAGATGCCAATTAGAGCCTATAAATACCCCACCCTTTTCTGCATGAAAGCATTAGCATAATCTTAAATTTTTTAGTGTTAAAGTGTTATAAAAAGTACTAGAGTCCTCCTCCCTTTTTAAGTTTTGAGATCATTCAAGAGAGGTGTGAGACTTATAAGGGTTATATCCTAAATCCGTAAAAAGGAGAAAGTGCTGTAAAAGGTGGTTAGTCTTCGCCTATTGAAGAAAGGCCATTAGTGGATGCTGGTGACCATGACGGAGGATGAATCCAAAAGTGGATGTAGGTCACAATGACCGAACCACTCTAAATTCTGGTTTGCATTTCGTTTTGAGCAATTTACCTTTCTTGCAAGCTACTTTACCTTCTTACTGCTTTCTCTATGCTCCTATATGCTTTTAAGATAAAATCTTTACGAAACAATTTTCATCGGAATCGGGTTTAATCAAAACGAAGACTTTTGAAATGGGAAAGTTTTTCACCGCACTAATTCACCCCCCCTTTTAGTGCCGCTCTTGATCCTAACAGAGCATTCATAGCTCTAGCATTTAAAGAAAAAAAATTATTCTCCAAATTATTCCATTCATTCATTAGAGTAGACGACTTTTGAAAACCGCTTTCGACAATATTCCATAAATTCAAATCCATTGAAAGCAAAACAAACTCTCATTTGAGTTTTCCAATAAGTGTAGTCCATCCCATTGAACATGGGAGGACGAACAAAAGAAAAACCCTCTTGAAAGCTAACAAAAGTTATTTCTCTTGGGTGTTAAACCAAATGAGAAAAGACGTGGCTCTGACACCAATTGTTAGGAATGAGTCGGCACTAAGAGGGGGGGGGGTTTTGAATTAATGCAGTAGATAAAATCACCGGTTTGAAAAATTCTTCATTTGATAAAATCAATTTCAGAAAGATAACTTCAAATCTCGTTCGTAAGCATAGTGAAAGCCGTAAGCAGGTAAGGCAGTTTGCAGTAAAGATAAATTACAAGAATGGAAATGCAAACTGAGTTTTATAGTGGTTCAGTCGTCGAGACCTACATCCACTCCACCAATTCCTCTTCCGTCGAGGCCACTGGTATCCACTAATAATCTTCCTTCAATGGGCGAAGATCAACTATCCTTACAACTCGATTGTCCTTTTGATAAGTTCAAGAGAGAACCTTTACAACACCCCTTCACTCCTCTCTTAAACAAGCCTAACACTTAGAGTTTAAGAGGAGTTCACACAAGATTACAACAGCATTTTCTTTTATTTTTGCTCTCAGTTGTGTATAAAGTAACCAAGGATGAGAGGGGTATTTATAGGCTTCAAGTGAATTCAAACTTGGAGCCTAAAAGTGTCTCATCCCGAGTTTCCTGGGTCTTGGCGGTACCACTGCCTGTGTTGGGCAGTACAATTGCCTGCAGCACTAACATTGGGCGGTACCACCGCTTGACACCCTACCATTGGGCGGTACGATCGCCCAGACTGGCGGTACTACCTCTTGATAGTTTCTCAAAGATTGTGTCTGGGTGGTACCACCGCCTAGACCGATGGTACCACTGCCTAACATGTTGAATCTCGGATTTTGATAATGAAGTCAATTATCATTTGTTATCTAATCTATATGTTGAGATAAGTGTGTAGGATTAACTACGATGAAAAAAAGACATGCAGCAGGAGTTGCGCCGGAGTCAAGACAATGATCACGTTGGGAGTTCGAGAGTTCGACGGAAGTTCGGACAGTCGTCGGAGGTTCTACGGGAACAAATCCGAGAAGTCCATGAGCTTGCCAAAGAAGCTTGTCGGAACTCGCCAAGTGGATCGTCGCAAGTCCAAGAGTTTGCCGGAAGTCCACAGGAGCATCACCGAGGGTTCATCGGATGATCGACGGAAGTTTGCCGGAAGCTCGCCGGAAGCTCGCCGAAAGAAGTGATTGACGCATCGGAGCAAGGTGCAGTAAATGTCTTAGGGAATATCGTAGTTAGCACAATGATTAAGTTGGAAATGGGAGGTGATCCCATTAACATAATCTTGGGGCAATTAGGCCCCTGAAAAACCCAAATTGGGCCGAATGGATCAACCCATTCGGACCCTGATTTCTGCCAGGCGGTTGAACCGCCCAAGGCAAGAGGTTGCACCGCCTGGGCTCAGTCTCCGAGCGAGACTGGGAGGTGCAACCGCTCCAGCCAGGCGGTGGCACCGCCTGGGCTCAGTCTCCAAGCGAGACTGGGCGGTGCAACCTCCCCTAACAAGAGGTGGCACTGCCTGAGCTCGGTCTTCGATCTTTGACAGGCGGTGCAACCACCTCAATCAGGAGGTGCAACTGCCTGAGCTCGGTCTTCGAGCTCTGGCAGGAGGTGCAACCGCCCTGACAGGGGGTAGCACCGCCCAGAGGCTCAGTCTTCGAGCTTTGCCAAGCGGTGCAACCGCCTCAGTCAGGAGGTGCAACCGCCTGATCCCGGAATTCCGGGAATTGACAGTTTTGAGCTCCAAATTTGAACTGGGTTGGGGCCTATAAATACCCCACCCTTTCAGCACTGAAAGGGCATGAACTTACACCGAAATCTTGATCTTTTTCTGTGATTCTTAGAGCTCAAAATTATTGTAAAGGCCAAAAGTTCTTCTCCCTCTTTTCTTCCAAGTTCTGAGTTGTAAAGAGAGGAGAGAAAATTCTGTAAGGGTTGTCTCCTAAGCCCGTCAAAAGGAGTGAAATTGTAAAAGGGTGGTTGGCCTTCGCCTATTGAAGGAAGGCCTCTAGTTGACGTCGGTGACCTCGTCGGTGGAGGAAGCCAAAAGTGCAGTAGGTCAAGATTGACCGAACCACTCTAAAACTCGGTTTGCATTTACTTTGAGCATCTTATCTTTACTGCAAACCTCCTTAATAGCTTACTGCCTTCTGTGTTTTTACGAACGTGTTTCAAAGTTCAGTGCTTTCTGAATCGGGGTTTAAGATGCAAATCAGTTTTATCGTACGAACGTCGTATTTCAGTTTGCGCTTAAGTTCTGATTTCCATTATAACTGCAAACTGCCTTTATATCTTTGCTTTAACTGCATCTCGCCTTATCTCAAGTTAAAGTGGTTTACGAATCAGCTTTTATACCGAAATCGCTTTTATCGTACGAACGTCATATTTCAGTTTGCGCTTATTTTCTGATTTCCATCATAACTGCAAACTGTGTTTATATCTTTGCTGCATCTCTCCTAGTCAAAAGTTGAAGTGATTTACGAATCAGCTTTCTTACCAAAATTACTTCTATCGAACGAACGTAGTTTTTTATTTTAATCGCAGAAGGTTTTTCGCTACACTAATTCACCCCCCCCCCCCTTAGTGCTCTTGATCCTAACAATTGGTATCAGAGCGGGGTTAACTCTCTAACGGATTAAAACCCAAGAGAGATGGCATACGCCGGAAACTAAGAGGGCCATTCTATTACACGTCCACCCATGTTCAATGGGATGGACTACACCTATTGGAAGACCCGAATGAGGATCTTTCTTATTTCTATGGATTTTGAACTTTGGAATCTTGTCGAAAATGGATTTTCAAAGTCTTCTCTTCCAATGGTCGATTGGAATGAATTGGAGAAGAAGGCTTTCACTCTTAATGCAAAGGCTATGAATGCCTTATTTTGTGCACTTGATAAAAACGAGTTTAACCGTGTTTCGACTTGTGAAACCGCATTTGATATTTGGCACACACTCGAAGTGACTCACGAAGGCACAAGTAGAGTGAAAGAGTCAAAAATCAATCTTCTATTACATTCTTTCGAACTTTTCCGGATGAAACCGAGTGAGACCATTGGCGACATGTTTACCCGTTTCACGGATGTCGTCAACGGTCTAAAAGGACTCGGAAAAAGTTTTTCGGATTTTGAGCTCATAAATAAGATTCTAAGATCACTTCCTAAGAGTTGGGATCCTAAAGTCACTACTATTCAAGAGGCAAAAGATCTAAACAACTTCCCTCTTGAAGAACTAATCGGGTCATTAATGACCTACGAGATGACTTGCAAAGCTCATGAAGAGCAAGAAGACATCCTTCCAAAGAACAGGAAGGATATGGCACTTAGAACTTCAGAAGACCACTTGAGAGAAAACTCAAGTGATGAGGACTGTGACGATGACTTAGCACTTATAACAAGAAAATTTAAAAAATTCATTAAAAGAAACAAGTTTAAGAATGACGCAAAAAATAAACTTGAACCCAAGAAAGACCAAGTTATTTGCTATGAGTGCAAAAAGTCGGGACACTACAAGAGTGATTGTCCCCAAGCCAAAAAGAGAACATCAAAGAAGAAGGTGCTCAAAGCAACGTGGGATGACTCGAGCGCGTCCGAAGAAGAGGAGTCCAACACCGAGCAAGTTGCTCACTACGCCTTAATGGCCATCGGAGAGGAGGTAACGAATTTAATAGATGCAGATTTATCGTTTGATGAATTATTAAATACCTTCCATGACTTATTTGATGAATGCAATATTATTAGTAGAAAATATAAATTGCTAAAAAAGGAGCATGATAGTCTTACCTGTAATTTTGATAAGTTAAAAACTGAATATCATGATAGTTTAGGTTCATGCATAAAATGCCATGATCTAGAAACTCTCCAAAAGGAAAACTTGCTACTTAAGGACACCTTAAAGAAATTCGAGGTTGGTAGCAAGTCATTGAACATGATCCTTACAAATAAGGGTCACGTTCCCAAAAGAAGTGGAATTGGATTTGCGAGAAGTCCTCACCAAAATCCAACCACCTTCATAAAAGGCCCTATCTTACATGTTCGACACCAAAGTAAATGCAACTTTTGTTGCAAACTTGGACACAAAATGCATTATTATCCATTCAAGAAAATTAGTCCGAATAAATTAATTTGAGTTCCTAAAGGAACTATGACAAATTCTATGCAACATGATAAACAATATAGATCTATTTTTGAGGCACCCAAAAGCAAATGGGTACCTAAAAATCATCCTTTCTTGTAGAAACCTATACCATCGCAAGCTAGGAGCAAGAGATGGTACCTTGATAGTGGATGCTCAAGGCATATGACCGGAGATCCATCTCAATTCTCTAAGCTCACTAGCATAGACGAAGGCTATGTCACCTTCGGAGACAACAACAAAGGTAAAATCATTGGCAAAGGAACCATAGGTAACAAATCCAACTTCTTTATTGAAGATGTTTTGTTAGTTGATGGTTTAAAACATAACCTCTTGAGCATTAGTCAATTATGTGATAAAGGATACATTGTCAGATTTGAATCTAATGCTTGCATCATTGAAAAACCACACAAACACATGTCTATGATTGCATTAAATCAAAATATCGTATACACTATTGACATCAATGATTTGTGTAACGAAATGTGTTTTTCGGTTTTGAATGAGGATGCTTGGCTATGGCATAGAAGATTAGGTCATGCTAGCATGAAACTAATCACTCAAATATCATCTAAAGAACTTGTAAGAGGAATTCCTCATATCAAGTTCATCAAAGATAATGTATGTGATGCTTGCCAATTAGGTAAACAAATTAAGGGTAGTTTCAAATCTAAGAATCAAATAAGCACCTCTAGGCCCTTACAATTGATCCATATGGACTTGTTCGGACCAATCTCTACGTCAAGTCTAGGAGGTAGCAAATACGCCTTCATCATTGTGGATGACTATAGCAGATATACATGGACTTACTTCTTAAAACAGAAAAATGAATGCTTTAGATATTTTACCAAGTTTTGTAAACTTGTTCAAAATGAGAAGGGGTCTATGATTTCGTCAATTAGAAGTGATCACGGTGGAGAATTTCAAAACCATGATTTCCAAGAATTTTGTGAACTCAATGGATACAACCATAATTTCTCTACTCCAAGAAATCCTCAACAAAATGGAGTACTAGAAAGAAAAAATCGAAATTTACAAGAAATGGCAAGAACCATGTTGAATGAACATAGCCTACCCAAATATTTTTGGGCCGAAGCCGTAAACACCGCATGCTATATTTTGAATTGAGTTCTAGTAAGACCCTTACTCACCAAAACTCCTTATGAGTTATGGAACAACAAAAAACCCAATGTTTCATATTTTAAAGTCTTTGGGTGTAAGTGTTTTATCTTGAATGAAAAGGATAACTTAGGAAAATTTGATGCTAAATTCGATGAAGGAATCTTTCTTGGTTATTCTTCGGTTTCTAAAGCTTTTCGTATCTTCAATAAAAGAACTTTAATTATTGAAGAATCTATTCATGTTGTTTTCAATGAGATTTCTGAAATCAGGAAAAACGATTTTGATGATGATGTTAATTTTGATTCCTTGAATTTAAATGAAACCCCGTCTCCAACTAGCAACTTGCATGCATCCACTTCCGAAACATCCTTACCCAAGGATTGGAATTATGTAGATGCTCATCCTAAGGAGCTAATCTCAGGAGACACATCAAAGGGGGTTCAAACACGATCTTCTCCCAAATTGAACCCAAATTTATTGACGAAGCCATGAAAGATGATTTATAGATTATCGCAATGCAAGATGAATTGAATCAATTTGAGAGAAATGAGGTGTGGAAGCTTGTTCCTAGGCCAAATGACCATTTAGTTATTGGTACTAAATGGGTCTTTAGAAACAAGCAAGATGAAAATGGTATCGTGGTTAGAAACAAGGCTAGATTAGTGGCCAAAGGTTTCAACCAAGAAGAAGGTATCGATTATGAAGAAACCTTTGCTCCTGTGGCTCGATTAGAAGCCATAAGGATGCTCCTTGCCTACGCTAGTAGTAATAATTTTAAGTTGTTTCAAATGGATGTTAAAAGTGCTTTTCTTAATGGCTTTATTTCCGAAGAAGTCTATGTTGAACAACCTCCTGGATTTGAAAATAATAGCCTCCTTAATCATGTATTTAGATTAACTAAAGCTCTCTATGGTTTAAAACAAGCCCCGAGGGCTTGGTATGAGAGACTTAGTTCTTTTCTTATTGAAAATAATTTCACAAAAGGCAAGGTTGATACTACATTATTCATCAAGAATTTTGAAAATAATTTTCTCATTGTTCAGATTTATGTTGATGATATTATCTTTGGTTCCACGAATGAATCTCTTTGTGAATCGTTTGCTAAAACTATGAGTCCTGAATTCGAAATGAGTTTAATGGGATAATTAACATTCTTCTTAGGCTTACAAATCAAACAACTAAGCAATAACATCTTTATTAGTCAAACTAAATATGCTATGAATTTACTAAAAAAGTTTAATATAAATAACTCAAAGGCTATTAACATTCCTATGAGCACCTCTAGTAAGTTAGAAATTGATGAAAGTGGAGAAAGCTTCGATCAAAAAACTTATAGGGGTATGATAGGAAGTTTACTTTACCTTACTGCAACTAGACCAGACATCATGTTCAGTGTAGGACTTTGTGCTAGATTTCAATCAAACCCTAAGATATCTCATCTCAAAGCAGTTAAAAGAATACTTAGATATCTTAATTGTATCACAAATCTAGGATTATGGTACCCAAAATCAGAGAATCTTGAGTTAATTGCTTATGCTGATGCGGACTTTGCTGGTTGTAGACTAGATAGAAAAAGCACATCAGGAACATGTCAATTTTTAGGACATGCCCTTGTTTTCTGGTCATCTAAGAAACAAAACTCGGTTGCACTATCAACAACAGAAGCTGAATATATTGCAGCAAGTGCATGCTGTGCACAAGTTGTATGGATGAAAAACACCTTAGAAGATTATAAAGTTCATCTTAAAAATATTCCCATTAAATGTGATAACACAAGTGCAATATGCTTAACAAAGAATCCTATACAACACTCAAGAACAAAACATATTGATATTAGACATCACTTTATACAAGATCATGTTACTAATCATGACGTAATTATAGAGTTCATTGATACTAAACATCAACTAGCTGATAATTTTACAAAACCTCTAAGTGAAGAACAATTTGATTTCATAAGAAGAGAATTAGGAATGTTGATGTGTCCGAATACATAAACTAGTTAAAATTATTTTTCGGACTTTATTGAATGATCAAATCACTTGATTGCCATTACATGCCAAAATAACATGTTGGAAATTATGTGTTGAATACAAAAATGTTTTGTCTTCATGATTGTATTTGAAAATCTGTAGCATAGTCTTGTCCGAATGCATGAAAGTGTTCATTTCATTTTCGGATTCTCTTAACAATTGGAATACTAAAAATCAGATTTTCTCATACATTTTTATGAAAAATATTTTTTTGAAATGGATTTGATGAAATGATTCCTGCTTATGAATTCCATCTTGAAATATGGATGATAGTATTTTTACTTGCAAAGAGTTGATTCACACACATATCTTGACTCAAAGTAAACTCACGAATAGCTGGTATCACAAATGACTTTCCTCCTTCATGCAAAAATATTATAACAAATAAAAAGGAAGAAGTATTCAAAGCTGCAAACTGCGTTTATATCTTTGCTGCATCTCTCCTAGTCAAAAGTTGAAGTAATTTACGAATCGGCTTTCTTACCAAAATCACTTCTATCGAACGAATACAGTTTTCGATTTTAATCGCAGAAGGTTTTCCGCTGCACTAATTCACCCCCCTCTTAGTGCTCTTGATCCTAACATAACATAGTCTTAGAGATTGTGCCATGATGATTCCACCTATTGGGTCATTGTTTGGGCCTTCCACTTTGCCCAACATAGCCCAAACTTGGGCCCAATTGGCCCCTAATTGAGTTGGCCTAATTCCAACCCAATTATATGCTAACTATGAATTTTAAGGCATACATTAAGCTAAATAAGTCCAATAAGTCTAGGTTTCTTCCGACGATCTTCCGGTGAACTTCCGATGATCTCTCGACAATGTTCTAGTGGACTCCCGGCAAGCTCTTGGACTTCATGACGATTTTCTCGGCAAGTTCCGACGAGCTCCTTTGGCAAGCTCCAGGACTTCTCGGTCAATTCCGGCAGAACTTCCGACGAACTCTCGAACTCCCAACGAAATCTCGTTCTTGACTCCGAGACTTCATTTTGCTTTATGCCTTGATTGCTATCATAGTTAATCCTACACACTTAAAACCTACTTCGATCTAGACAATTATTACAATGCTTAAATCAAATATTGTCCGGAATGTCATTAGTTCATCGACGCTTCGTCCGATTCTTCGATGTATCGTCTTCTCTTGCGGCTTATTACCTAATCGGCTAGTTGACCTCTACAACTCTGATTTCCTTAGTGCAATTTCTACTTTTCTTGGTCCGATGCCCGAACCCTTCTATTGATACATCGACCGATCCTCCAATCCGACGTCCAATCTTCTGACATGTTTCATTCCGACCCAACATGATTCTTTCTACCTTAATTGTCTCTCCCTAATCGAAGCTTCCTGCGTCACTCAAAATGTAGATTAAATAAGTACTATAAATTGGTTTCATAATCAAAATCCAAGATTCAACACTTACAAGTCACTCTTTTAGTGAGTTTTTTGAGTTTTCCAACTCAAAAATCGAGTTTTTTGAGTTTTCCAACTCACAAGCGGTTCCACCGCCTAACCCAACTTTTGGGTCACTGAATAGGCCTCCAAATGAGCCTAAATCAATTCTAATTAAGGCCCAATTGGCCCCTAATTTAGTTAGCATGATTACACCAAAAGCTAACTCAATTAGCCTTCTAAACTACTTCGATCTAGACAAATTATTACAAGCAAGAATACTAAGTTGTCTGGCATGTCATTAGTTCATCCAGCGCTTCATCCGAACCTTCTATGCATCATCCTCTCTTGCGGCATATTGCCCAATCGGCATGTTGACCTCCGCAACACCCGATCTCCTTGGCGCAATATCTAATCATTTGGCCCGATGCCCGAACTCATGGCACGAAGCCTTCTATCGACACGTCGACCATTCCTCTGAGCTAACATCCAATCTTCTGACATATTCAATTCCGGCCCAACTTCTTATTCTTCCTACATTTAATCAATTTGTCTCTCTTAATCGAAGCTAGTCTTGTATCACTCCAAACGTAGATTAGATTATAACATTATCAACTGGTTTCATCATCAAAATCCGAGATTCAACAATATGCCATATTGACCATGGGGGGAGTTTAACTAAACTCATTATCAATTGATTTCATCATCAAAATCCGAGATTCAACAATATGCCATATTGACCATGGGGGGAGTTTAACTAAACTCATTATCAATTTGTTTTATCAATTGGTTTAACTAAACTCATTACCAAGTGCAGGCGGTGGTACTACTTGTACCCGAAAGACCAAGAAATTTAAATTTTTGGTTCCATTTTTGAAACTATTTAGGGCCTATAAATACACCACTTAGGCAGCAAGAAAGGAGCAAGAATTCTTGAGAAAAAAAATGAGTAAACTCTACCAAAACTTTGAGTTCCCTCCTCCAAGTGCTTAGAGTTAGTCCTAAGGGAGGTGTGTGAGGGACTACTTGTAAAAAAGTGGCTTGTAAGGGTTGTCTCCTAAACCCGTGAAAAGGAGAAAGGGTTGTAAGAGGGTAGTTGGTCTTCGCCCATTGAAGGAATACTGGTAGTGAAAGTCGGTGGCCTCGAGTGAAGAGGAATCGGGAGTGGATGTAGGTCACGATGACCGAACCACTATAAAATTCTAGTTTGCATTTACTTTAAACTTTTTATTTTAATTGCAAATTGATTTCTTACTTTCATTTACTTGCTTATGAACATATTTCAAGTTAACATCTTTGCGATATGAGTTTTCATCGTTAGAAGATTTTCAAAACTAATATTTTTATCGTAAGCACTAATTCACCCCCCCCCACCCACTCCAACCCCCCCCACCAAACAACCCACCCCCCCCCTACCTTAGTGCCATATTGATCCTAACAGTTGGTATGAGAGTTACATTTTTCTCATTTGGTTTAACACCCAAGAAAATGGCTTTTGTTGGATTTCAAGAGGGTCACTCTATCATTCGTCCTCCTATATTCAATGGGACAGACTACATATATTAAAAAACTCAGATGAGAGTTTTCTTACTTTCTTTGAACTTTAATTTATGGAATATCGTTGAAAATGGATTTCAAAAGTCTTTTCTTCCAATGAACAATTGGAATGATTTGGAGAAGAAGACTTTCTCTTTAAATGCCAAAGCTATAAATGTTTTATTTTATGCTTTAGACAAAAATAAATTTAATCAGGTTTCTATTTGCGAAACTACGCATGATATTTGACACACTCTTGAAATCACAAACAAAGGCACTAGTAGAGTTAAAAATTATAAGATAAATTTTTTGATGCATGATTTTGAGTTGTTTCGAATGAAGCCATGCGAAACTATCGTTCACATGTACACCCATCTTACAGATGTCATCAATAGTTTAAAAAGTCTTGGTAAATATTTTTCTAATTTTGAACTTGTTAACAAAATACTAAGATCACTTCCAAAAAATTGGGATCCAAAAAAGATGATAATACAAGAAGTAAAAGACCTAAACAACCTTGCTCTTGTAGAACTTATTAGGTCATTAATGACCTATGAAATGATGTGCAAGGTGTTGAATCTCGGATTTTGATGATAAAACCATTTGATGGGTTAAATGATCTAATCCATATTATTGAGTTAAGTGTGCAGGATTAACTACGATAATCAGAAAACACAAAGCAAGAATACCAGAGTCAAGTTCGATGGACATTTAAGAGTCTGAAGAATCGTCAGCGATGCTGCCAGAACCAACCAAGAAGAAATCGGGAACCTGTCGGAATTTTTGGAAGTTCGCCGAAGAGATCGTCGGAGGTTCACGGAGATCACCGAGAAGGCTCGGCTACTCGTTAAAGTCATCACAAGATCGGGAGCTTGCTGGGAGTCCGTCGGAAGAAGTTCGTCGGAAAGCTCGCCGAAACAAGACTCGACGTTCGCGGTTGAAAACTTGCTTAGGATGTTTTTAATTATGTAGTTCACTTGTAATTAGGATTAGGATTAAGAGATAATCCTATATCCTGGTTAGGGGCCAATTGGGCCCAAAATTAGATTTGGTTTGGGCTAAATTTAAAGCCCAACCAGTGAATCGGAGAGCTAGGCGGTGCCGACAGTGGCACCGCCTAGGCTGGGCGGTGGCACTGCCCAGCACCCGAGAGCTAGGCGGTGGCACCGCTAGTCCACTGTCAGTGTCAGACACTGACAGGCGGTGGCACCGCCAGCATCGGGAACCAAAGAGAATTCAAATTTTGGAGCCCAAATTTGAATCCTCTTGAGGCCTATAAATACCCCTCAAATCTCAACTGAGATTACAACTTTTTGAGAAGCAATTGATTGAGAGAAAGGTCTTAGAAAAGTCTTAGATAGTCTTGTTTTCAATTTGCTAGTGTTCACCTCCTTCTTTCTTGCTGAAAATCTGTAAGAGAGTGAACCGCTTGTAAAAAGTGTTGAATCTCGGATTTTGATGATATAATCAATTGATGGTTTAATTGATCTAATCCATATTATTGAGTTAAGTGTGTAGGATTAACTACGATAACCAGAAAACACAAAGCAAGAATACCGGAGTCAAGATCGATGGACGTTTAAGAGTATGAAGAATCGTCGGAGATGCTGCCGAAACCAACCGAGAAGAAATCGAGAACCTATCGGAATTTTCGGAAGTTCACCGAAGAGATCATCGGAGGTTCACGGAGATCACCGAGAAGGCTCGGCTACTCGTTAAAGTCATCACAAGATCGGGAGCTTGATGGGTGTCCATCGGAAGAAGCTCGTCGGAAAGCTCACCGAAACAAGACTCGACGTTCGCGGTTGAAAGCTTGCTTAGGATGTGTTTTTGTTATGTAGTTCACTTGTAATTAGGATTAGGATTAAGAGATAATCCTATATCCTGGTTAGGGGCCAACTGGGCCCAAAGTCAGATATGGTTTGGGCTTAAATAAAGCCAAACCAGTGAAATCGGAGTGCCAGGCGATGGCACCGCCTGGCTGGGCGGTGGCACCGCCCAGCACCCGAGAGCTGGGCGGTGACACCTCCTTGGCTGGGCGGTTGCACCGTCCAGCACCCGAGCGCTGGGCGGTGGCACCGCCTGGATGGGCGGTGGCACCTCCAGCACCGGGAACCCTAAGAGAATTCAAATTTTGGAGCCCAAATTTGAATCCTCTTGAGGCCTTTAAATACCCCTCAAATCTCAGCTGAGGTAACAACCTTTTTTGAGAAGCATTTTAATTGAGAGAAAAGTCTTAGAAAGTCTTAGCAAGTCTTGTTTTCAATTTGCTAAAGAGTTCTCCTCCTCCTTTCTTATTGAAAATTTGTAAGAGGTTGAGCTGCTTGTAAAAGGTTGTAAGAGGGGTGTTTACCCTTCCATTTCAAGAGATTTGCTAGTGGAAGGTGGGAGCCTCATCGAAGAGGGGCATCGCAAGTGGAGTAGGTCATTTGACCGAACCACTCTAAAAATCGGCGTAATCTCTGGTTTGCATTTTATTATTGTCATTTACATTACTGCAAATCTTCTTACTGCTTTAGTTCCTTATTACCCTTGCTGCGCAACTTTAAGAATACGCTTTCAAGTTAAACTTTTCAAGTTCCGTTCTTATCGTACGAAAGATTTTGTTGAAATCGAAGTTTTAATCCGCTGCACTAATTCACCCCCCCCCCCCCCCCCCCCTCTTAGTGCCGCTCCAATCCTAACAAGTGGTATCAGAGCGAGGTTATCTCTCATATTTGGTTTAATACTCAAGAGAGATGGCTTACTCCGGCATGCAAGAGGGCCACTCTATTGCACGACCACCTTTGTTTAATTGGTCGGATTACACATATTGGAAGACTCGCATGAGGATCTTCCTCATTTCTATGGACTTTGAGCTTTGGTCTATTGTTGAGAATGGATTTCAAAAATCTTCTCTTCCGATGAGCGAATGGAATGAATCGGAGAAGAAGGTTTTTGCTTTAAATGCAAAGGCTATGAATGCCTTGTTTTGTGCATTAGACAAAAACGAATTAAATCGTGTTTCAATGTGTGATTCGGCTTTTGATATTTGGAGAACTCTTGAGGTCACTCATGAAGGCACTAGCCGAGTGAAAGAGTCCAAAATCAACATCCTTGTGCACTCTTACGAACTTTTCCGAATGAAACCAAGTGAGTCCATCGGAGACATGTACACCCGGTTTACGGATGTCATCAATGGACTCAAAGCTCTTGGTAAAGATTTTACTAACTTTGAACTAGTAACTAAAATCTTAAGATCCCTCCCTAAAAGTTGGGATCCAAAAGTTACGGTCATTCAAGAGGCCAAAGACCTTAAAGCATTCCCTCTTGAAGAACTCATTGGGTCTCTAATGACCTACGAAATGACATGTCAAGCTCATGACGAGCTCGAGAACCCCCTTCCAAAGAACAGGAAGGATATGGCACTCAAATCACAAGAAGACCACTTGAAAGGAACATCAAGTGATGAGGATAGTGACAATGACATTGCACTTTTGACTCAAAAATTTTAAAAATATTTAAGAAAGAACAAACTTAAAAATAATATAAAAAATAAATTTGAACAAAAGAAGGACCAAGTGATTTGCTATGAATGCAAAAAACCGGGACACTACAAGAACGATTGTCCTCAAGCCAAAAAGAGGACATCAAAGAAGAAGGTGCTCAAGGCAACATGGGATGATTCAAGCGCGTCCGAAGAAGAGGAGTCCAACACCGAGCAAGTTGCTCATTACGCGCTAATGGCTTTAGAAGAAGAGGTATGTGATTTATTTAATGAAGATTTATCTTTTGAAGAACTATCTATCGTTTTTCATGAATTATTTGATGAATGTAGAACTGTTAGCAAGAAGTTAAGTATCTTAAAGAAAGAGCATGCTTTGCTACAAGATAAGTTTAATAGTCTTCAAACTCCTCCATGCTCTAAGTGTGAGCACTTAGAAGCAATTAAAAATGAAAATTTACTTCTTAAGGAAACCTTAAACAAGTTTAAGGTTGGTAGCAAAGGATTAGATATGATCCTTGCACACAAGGGTCACATCGCAAATAGAAATGGAATTAGATTTGTAAAAGGATTACATCAAAATCCTATCACTTTCATAAAAGGACCTACATTACATGTTTCCTCTTATATGAGATGCAACTTTTGTTGCAAATCCGGACATATTGTCTACAAATGCCCATTTAGAAAAATTAGTTCACAAAAATTAATATGGGTTCCTAAAGGAACTATAAAGAATTCAATAATAAATAACAAAGTTAGTGGGTCAATTTTTGAGGCACCCAAAATCAAATGGGTACCTAAAAATCATCCTCTTTTGTAGACAAACCCACAAGCTAGGAGCAAGAGATGGTATCTCGATAGTGGATGCTCAAGACATATGACTGGAGATCCATCTCATTTCTCTATGCTCACTAGCAAAGAAGAAGGGTACGTTACCTTCGGAGACAACAACAAGGGCAAAATCATTGGCAAGGGAACTATTGGTAACAAATTTAATTTTTCCATTGATGATGTCTTACTAGTTGATGGATTGAAACATAATCTCTTGAGTATTAGTCAACTATGCGATAAAGGTTACATCGTTAGATTTGAATCAAATATGTGCATTATTGAAAAACCAAATCATAACATGACTATGATTGCTTTAAAACAAAATAATGTCTATACCATCAATCTTGATGAACTAAGTAATGAAATGTGTTTCTCCGTCGTAAATGATGATGCTTGGCTTTGGCATAGGAGATTAGGCCATGCAAGCATGAAAACAATATCTAAGATCTCATCTCAAGAATTAGTACGAGGAATTCCAAATATAAAGTTTATTAAAGACAAAGTATGCGATGCATGTCAACTAGGCAAACAAATAAAAACAAGCTTCAAACCAAAAAATCAAATTAGCACCACTAGACCATTACAATTGATCCATTTGGACTTATTTGGACCAATTGATACAACAAGTCTAGGTGGAAGCAAATATGCTTTTGTGATTGTGGATGACTACTCTAGATACACTTGGACCTATTTCTTAGCTCACAAAAGTGATTGCTTCAAGTGTTTCTCTAAATTTTGTAAACTCACTCAAAACGAAAAAGGCTTCATGATTTCATCAATTCGGAGTGATCACGGTGGTGAATTTCAAAACCATGACTTTCAAAATTTTTGCGAAGTTAATGGATACAATCACAACTTCTCAACTCCAAGAAATCCTCAACAAAATGGTGTAGTTGAAAGAAAAAATAAAAACCTACAAGAAATGGCAAGAACTATGTTAAATGAACATAGTTTACCCAAATATTTTTGGGCCGAAGCCGTAAATACGGCTTGCTACATCATGAATAGGGTTCTAATAAGACCATCTCTATCAAAAACTCCCTATGAATTATGGAATAACAAAAAACCAAATATTTCTTATTTTAAAGTTTTCGGTTGTAAATACTTTATTTTAAATGAAAAGGATGCCTTAGGTAAATTTGATGCTAAATCCGATGAAGGCATCTTTCTTGGCTACTCTTCCGTTTCTAAGACTTTTCGGATTTTTAATAAAAGAACCTTAGTAATAGAAGAGTCTATTCATGTAGTTTTTAATGAAATTTCGAATTTAAAGAAAAGTGATTTTGATGATGATTTTGGTTTTGATAATTTGAATTTAAATGAACCCTCTCCTCAAAATATCCATTTGAATGCATCTTCTTCCGAAATTTCTTTACCAAAAGAATGGAAGTATGTAGATGCTCATCCAAAAGAGCAAATTATAGGAGATACATCAAAAGGGGTTCAAACTCGTTCTTCTTTCAAAAATTTCTGTGCTAACGCCGCTTTTCTTTCTCAAATTGAACCTAAATGCATTGACGAAGCCTTAAAAGATGATTTTTGGGTCATTGCAATGCAAGAAGAATTGAACCAATTTGAGAGGAATGAGGTATGGAAGCTTGTTCCTAGACCAAGTGACCACTTAGTCATAGGTACTAAGTGGGTCTTTAGAAACAAGCAAGACGAAAATGGTATCGTGGTTAGAAACAAGGCTAGATTAGTGGCCAAAGGTTTCAACCAAGAAGAAGGTATCGATTACGAAGAAACCTTCGCTCCCGTGGCTCGATTAGAAGCCATAAGGATGCTCCTTGCCTATGCTAGTAGTAATAATTTTAAACTATTTCAAATGGATGTTAAAAGTGTTTTCTTGAATGGTTTTATTTCCGAAGAAGTATTTGTCGAACAACCTCCCGGATTTGAAAATTCTCTTCTTCCTAATCATGTATTCAAATTGACTAAAGCTCTCTATAGCTTAAAACAAGCTCCTAGAGCTTGGTATGAAAGGCTTAGTTCCTTTATTATTTTAAATAATTTTACCAAAGGCAAGGTTGATACTAAATTGTTTATTAAACATTTTAAAAATAATTTTCTTATTGTGCAAATTTATGTTGACGATATTGTTTTTGGCTCTTCGGATGAATCACTATGTGAATCATTTACCAAATGTATGAGTCATGAATTTGAAATGAGTTTAATGGGTGAATTGACTTTCTTTTTAGGATTACAAATCAAACAACTTAGCGATGGTATATTTCTTAACCAATCCAAATATACATTAGAATTGTTAAAACGATTTAACATGGATAATTCAAAAGCAATAAACACCCCTATGAGTACTGCGACTAAGTTAGATATGGATGAAAATAGTGAAAATTTCGATCAAAAAACATATAGGGGAATGATAGGTAGTCTACTCTACCTCACCGCGACTAGACCAGATATTATGTTTAGTGTAGGACTTTGCGCTAGGTTTCAATCTAATCCTAAATTATCTCATCTAAAGAGTGTTAAAAGAATATTTAGGTATCTTAAAGGAACTCTAAATTTAGGATTGTGGTATCCAAAATCTGAAAAATTCGATCTAATAGCTTATGCAGATGCCGATTTTGGCGGATGCAGGATAGATAGAAAAAGTACATCCGGAACATGCCAATTTTTAGGACATGCACTTGTTTCTTGGACTTCCAAGAAACAAAATTCAGTTGCACTATCTACGGCGGAAGCCGAAAACATTGCTGCAAGTGCATGTTGTGCACAAGTCATTTGGATGAAAAATACATTAGAAGACTATGGAATTCACTTTAAAAATATTCCCTTAAAATATGATAATACTAGTGCCATATGTCTTACTAAAAATCCAATTCAACACTCTAGAACTAAGCACATCGACGTTAGGCATCATTTCATACGCGATCATGTCCTTAACAATGATGTTGTTCTAGAATTCATTGACACAAAGCATCAATTAGCAGATATATTTACAAAAGCTTTGAATGAAGACCAATTTGAATTCATTAGAAGGGAATTAGGTATGTTAAATTGTCCCTAAGAATAAACTTGTTTGAATGGATTTTCCATAAAGTTTTTCATTCTTTCTCCGTTCCTCGGTGACTTGTTAAATTATCTTATCCTATCTTGAGTCAAACACCGCTTCCATCTGATCAAGATTAATGATTTTATGATATTTTAAATCTCGAAATTGATTTTGATGGCTTGATTATGATTTTCAAGTTGACGAATTGAATTTGAATGGATTTGTATTCGATTTATGATCTTGACTTATTGGAGTTACTACTTAAATTTTTTTTTTCTTTTTTTCTTATCCCAATCTCTTCTTTGTACATCTACAATTTTTGTTATTTATAAAAAGAAGAGATTTGATAATATGGATGAATGCTGAATTTTCTTTAAGATGAACTCTGCGTAAATATTTTAGCATACTTAATTTTGAATGATAAAATCTTTGTATGATCAATGATAATATAGATGAATGATGTATGATCAATGATAAAATCTTTGTATGATAACTTATGTGCTTCAAGTCTCATTCTCTTTTTGTTGATGACAAAAGGGGAGAAAAGTGATGACTTGTATCATTTTAATAGCATGACTTATATGAATTGCAAAAGCTTGTGTGATATGAATGTCTTATATGCCTTGCAAAATCCTTAAGAATATCACAAGATTGTGAAATTCATGTTGAAAGCATGCCTTACATCGATATCATGAAATTCATGTTGAAAATCTTTATCTCCTATCGTAGTAACAATTGTCCCATATTATTTAACTTATGATTTTCATCGAAGTTTCGTACTTACTATTGTGTAATGAGGATAACGATAAGTTCTACGATTAGAACTTATCGGGTTAAGCTTGAATCCAATGGGATGGAATTCAAGTACTTTTTATCTTCTCATAATATGGCATATAGATAGGGGGAGTTATGTTTAACTCCGTCATCAATTGATTGTCATCATAAAAAAGGGGGAGATTGTTGAATCTCGGATTTTGATGATATAATCAATTGATGGTTTAATTGATCTAATCCATATTATTGAGTTAAGTGTGCAGGATTAACTACGATAACCAGAAAACACAAAGCAAGAATACCGGAGTCAAGATCGATGGACGTTTAAGAGTCCGAAGAATCGTCGGAGATGCTGCCGGAACCAACCGAGAAGAAATCGGGAACCTATCGGAATTTTCGGAAGTTCGCCGAAGAGATCGTCGGAGGTTCACGGAGATCACCGAGAAGGCTCGACTACTCGTTAAAGTCATCACAAGATCGGGAGCTTGATGGGTGTCCGTCGGAAGAAGCTCGTCGGAAAGCTCGCCGAAACAAGACTCGACGTTCGCGGTTGAAAGCTTGCTTAGGATGTGTTTTTGTTATGTAGTTAACTTGTAATTAGGATTAGGATTAAGAGATAATCCTATATCCTGGTTAGGGGCCAACTAGGCCCAAAGTCAGATATGGTTTGGGCTTAAATTAAGCCAAACCAGTGAAATCGGAGTGCCAGGCGGTGGCACCGCCTGGCTGGGCGGTGACACCTCCTTGGCTGGGCGGTTGCACCGTCCAGCACCCGAGCGCTGGGCGGTGGCACCGCCTCGCTGGGCGGTGGCACCTCCAGCACCGGGAACCCTAAGAGAATTCAAATTTTGGAGCCCAAATTTGAATCCTCTTGAGGCCTTTAAATACCCCTCAAATCTCAACTTTTGGTAACAACTTTTTTTTAGAAGCATTTTGATTGAGAGAAAAGTCTTAGAAAGTCTTAGCAAGTCTTGTTTTTAATTTGCTAGAGAGTTCTCCTCCTCCTTTCTTATTGAAAATTTGTAAGAGGTTGAGCTGCTTGTAAAAGGTTGTAAGAGGGGTGTTTACCCTTCCATTTCAAGAGATTTGCTAGTGGAAGGTGGGAGCCTCATCGAAGAGGGGCATCGCAAGTGGAGTAGGTCATTTGACCGAACCACTCTAAAAATCGGCGTAATCTCTGGTTTGCATTTTATTATTGTCATTTACATTACTGCAAATCTTCTTACTGCTTTAGTTCCTTATTACCCTTGCTGCGCAACTTTAAGAATACGCTTTCAAGTTAAACTTTTCAAGTTCCGTTCTTATCGTATGAAAGATTTTGTTGAAATCGAAGTTTTAATCCGCTGCACTAATTCACCCCCCCCCCTCTTAGTGCCGCTCCGATCCTAACAAAAAGTTGTAAGATGGGTATTTACCCTTCCCCTTCAAGAGATTTGCTAGTGGAAGGTGGGAGCCTCATCGAAGAGGGGCCTCGCAAGTGGATGTACGTCATTTGACCGAACCACTTTAAAATCGACGTAATCTCTGGTTTGCATTTCATTACTGCTATTTACATTACTGCAAACCTTCTTACTTGCTTTATTTCCTCATTACCTTTGCTGCACAACTTTGCGAATACGCTTTCAAGTTAAGCACTTCCGAGTTCGATTTTTATCATACGAAAGATTTGTCAAAATCGACGTTTTAATCCGCTGCACTAATTCACCCCCCCTCTTAGTGCCGCTCCGATCCTAACAATTGGTATAAGAGCTAGGCTCAACCTCATATTTGGTTTGATACCCAAGAGAGATGGCTTACTCCGGCATACATGAGGGTCATTCTATCATACGTCCACCCTTGTTTAATGGGTCAGATTATACTTATTGGAAGACTCATATGAGGATCTTCCTCATTTCCATGGATTTCGAGCTTTGGACTATTGTTGAAAACGGATTTCAAAAATCTTCTCTTCCGATGAGCGAATGGAATGAATCGGAGAAGAAGGTTTTTGCTTTAAACGCAAAGGCTATGAATGCCTTGTTTTGTGCACTAGACAAAAATGAATTTAATCATGTTTCAATTTGTGATTCGGCTTTTGATATTTGGAGAACTCTTGAGGTTACTCATGAAGGCACTAGCCGAGTGAAAGAGTCCAAAATCAACATCCTTGTGCACTCTTACGAACTTTTCCGAATGAAACCAAGCGAGTCCATAGGAGACATGTACACCCGGTTCACGGATGTCTTCAATGGACTCAAAGCTCTTAGTAAAGATTTTACTAACTTTGAACTAGTAACTAAAATCTTAAGATCCCTCCCTAAAAGTTGGGATCCAAAAGTTACGGCCATTCAAGAGGCCAAAGACCTTAAAACATTCCCTCTTAAAGAACTTATTGGGTCTCTAATGACCTACGAAATGACATGTCAAGCTCATGACGAGCTCGAGAACCCCCTTCCAAAGAACAAGAAGGATATGACACTCACATCACAAGAAGACAACTTGAAAGGAACATCAAAGTGATGAAGACAGTGATAATGACATTGCACTTTTGACTCAAAAATTTAAAAAATATTTAAGAAAAAATAAATTTAAAAATAATACAAAAAATAAATTCGAACAAAAGAAGGACCAAATGATTTACTATGAGTACAAAAAATCGGGACACTACAAGAACGATTGTCCTCAAGCTAAAAAGAGAACATCAAAGAAGAAGGCGCTCAAGGCAACGTGGGATGATTCAAGCGCGTCCGAAGAAGAGGAGTCCAATACCGAGCAAGTTGCTCATTACGCCCTAATGGCCATCAGAGAAGAGGTAACGGATTTAATTGATGCAGATTTACCTTATCATGAATTATTAAATGCCTTCCATGAGTTATTTGATGAATGTAAGACAATTAGTAGAAAATATAAATTGCTAAAAAAGGAGCATGATAGTCTCACTTGTAATGTCGATAAATTAAAGATTGAATATCATGATAGTTTAGCTCCATGTGTAAAATGCCATGATCTAGAAACTCTCCAAAAGGAGAACTTGCTACTTAAGGACACCTTGAAGAAATTCGAGGTTGATAGCAAGTATTTGAACATAATCCTTACAAATAAGGGTCACGTTCCTAAAAGAAGTGGAATCGGATTTGTGAGAAGTCTTCACCAAAATCCAACCACATTCATTAAAGGCCCTATCTTACATGTTCGGCACCAAAGCAATTGCAACTTTTGTTGCAAATATGGACATTAAACTTATAAATGTCCATTCAAGAAAATTAGTCCGAACAAACTAATTTGGGTTCCTAAAGGAACCATGATCAATTCTATGCAATATGATGAACAAGTTAAATCAGTTTTTAAGACACCCGAAAGAAAATGGGTACCTAAAAATAATCCCTTCTTGTAGAAATACACACCATCATAAGCTAGGAGCAAGAGATGGTATCTAGATAGTGGATGCTCAAGACATATGACTGGAGATCCATCTCATTTCTCTATGCTCACTATCAAAGAAGAAGGGTATGTCACCTTCGGAGACAACAACCAAGGCAAAATCATTGGCAAGGGAACCATAAGTAACAAATTAAAATTTTCTATTGATGATGTCTTACTAGTTGATGGATTGAAACTTAATCTCTTGAGTGTTAGTCAATTATGCGATAAAGGTTATATCGTTAGATTTGAATCAAATGTGTGTATTATTGAAAAACCAAACCATAACATAACTATGATTGCATTAAAATAAAATAATGTCTACACCATCAACCTTGATGAACTAAGTAATGAAATGTGCTTCTCCGCTTTAAATGATGATGCTTGGCTTTGGCATAGGAGACTAGGCCATGCAAGCATGAAACTAATATCTAAGATCTCATATAGAGAATTAGTGCAAGGAATTCCAAATATAAAGTTTATTAAGGACAAAGTATGCGCTGCATGTTAACTAGGTAAACAAATAAAAACTAGTTTCAAACCAAAAACTCAAATTAGCACCACTAGACCATTACAATTGATTCATTTGGACTTATTTGGACCAATTGACACGACAAGTCTAGGAGGAAGCAAATATGTGTTTGTAATTGTAGATGACTATACTGGATACACTTGGACCTATTTCTTAGGTCACAAAAGTGATTGTTTCAAGTGTTTCTCTAAATTTTGTAAACTCACTCAAAACGAAAAAATTTCATGATTTCATCAATTCGGAGTGATCACGGTGGCGAATTTCAAAACCGTGACTTTCAAAATTTTTGTGAATTAATGGATACAATCACAACTTCTCTACTCCGAGGAATCCCCAACAAAATAGAGTAGTTGAAAGAAAAAATAGAAACCTACAAGAAATGGCAAGCACGATATTAAATGAACATAGTCTACCCAAATGTTTTTGGGCCGAAGCCGTAAATACGGCTTGCTACATCATGAATAGGGTTCTAATAAGACCGTCCCTATCAAAAACTCCCTATGAATTATGGAATAACAAAAAACCAAATATTTCATATTTTAAAGTTTTCGGTTGTAAATGCATTATTTTGAATGAAAGGGATGCCTTAGGAAAATTTGATGCTAAATCCGATGAAGGCATCTTTCTTGGTTACTCTTCCGTTTCTAAGGCTTTTCGGGTTTTTAACAAAAGAACCTTAGTAATAGAAGAATCTATTCATGTAGTTTTTAATGAAATTTCTAATTTAAAGAAAAATGATTTTGATGATGATCTTGGTTTTGATAATTTGAATTTAAATGAACCCCCTCCTCAAAATAGCAACTTGGATGCACCTTCTTCCGAAATTTTCTTACCCAAGGAATGGAAGTATATAGATGCTCATCCAAAGGAGCTAATTATAGGAGATACATCAAAAAGGGTTCAAACTCGTTCCTCTTTCAAGAATTATTGTGCTAACACCGCCTTCCTTTCTCAAATCGAACTTAAATGCATTGATGAGGCCATAAAAGATGATTTTTGGGTTATTGCAATGCAAGAGGAATTAAATCAATTTGAGAGGAATAAGGTATGGAAGCTTGTTCCTAGACCTAGTGACCATTTAGTCATTGGTACTTAATGGGTCTTTAGAAACAAGCAAGACGAAAATGGTATCGTGATTAGAAATAAGGCTAGATTAGTGGCTAAAGGTTTCAACCAAGAAGAAGGTATCGATTACGAAGAAACCTTCGCTCCCGTAGCTCGATTAGAAACCATAAGGATGCTCCTTGCCTATGCTAGTAGTAATAATTTTAAACTGTTTCAAATGGATGTCAAAAGTGCTTTCTTGAATGGTTTTATTTTCGAAGAAGTATATGTCGAACAACCTCCCGGATTTAAAAATTCTCTTCTTCCTAATCATGTATTCAAATTGACTAAGGCTCTCTATGGCTTGAAACAAGCTCCTAGAGCTTGGTATGAAAGGCTTAGTTCCTTTCTTATTTTAAATAATTTTACCAAAGGAAAGGTTGATACTACATTGTTTATCAAACATTTTGAAAATAATTTTCTTATTGTGTAAATTTATGTTGACGATATTATTTTTGGTTCTTCGGATGAATCACTATGTGAATCATTTGCCAAATGTATGAGTCATGAATTTGAAATGAGTTTAATGGGTGAATTAACTTTCTTTTTAGGATTACAAATCAAACAACTTAGTAATGGCATATTTCTCAACCAATCTAAATATACATTAGAATTATTAAAATGATTTAACATGGATAATTCAAAAGCAACAAACACCTCGATGAGTACTTCGACTAAGTTATATTTTGATGAAAATAGTGAAAATTTCGATCAAAAAATATATAGAGGAATGATAGGTAGTCTACTCTACCTCACTGCGACTAGACTGGATATTATGTTTAGTGTAGGACTTTGCTCTAGATTTTGATCCAATCCTAAATTATCTCATCTTAAGAGTGTTAAAAGAATATTTAGATGTCTTAAAGGAACTCCAAATTTAGGATTGTGGTATCCAAAATCTGAAAAATTCGATTTAATAGCTTATGCAGATGCCAATTTTGGCGGATATAGGATAGATAGAAAAAGTACATCCGGAACATGTCAATTTTAGGACATGCACTTGTTACTTGGACTTCCAAGAAACAAAATTCAGTTGCACTATCTACGGCGGAAGCCGAATACAATGCTGCAAGTGCATGCTGTGCAGAAGTTGTTTGGATGAAAAATACATTAGAAGACTATAGAATTCACTTTAAAAACATGCCCATAAAATGTGATAATACTAGTGCCATATGTCTTACTAAAAATCCAATTCAGCACTCTAGAACTAAGCACATCGACGTTAGGCATCATTTCATACGCGATCATATCCTTAACAATAATGTTGTTCTAGAATTCATTGACACAAAGCATCAATTAGCAGATATATTTACAAAAGCTTTAAATGAAGACCAATTTGAATTCATTAGAAGGGAATTAGGTATGTTAAATTGTCCCTAAGAATAAACTTGTTTGAATGGATTTTCCGTAAAGTTTTTCATCCTCTCTCCGTTCCTCGGTGAATTTGATCCTTCTCTTTTGATTCTAAATGACACGTTAAATTACCTTATCCTATCTTGAGTTAAACGCCGCTCCCATCTGATCAAGATTAATAATTTTATGATATTTTGTGAATCTCGAAATTAATTTTGATGGCTTGATTATGAGTTTCAAGTTGACGATTTGAATTTTGAATGAGTTTGTATTCGAATTATGATCTTGACTTATTGGAGTTACTACTTGAAATTTTTTATCACAATCTCTTCCTTGTACACCTACTATTTTTGTTATTTATAGAAAGAAGAGATTTGATAAAATGGATGAATGCTGAATTTTCCTTTAAGATGAACTCTACGTAAATATTTTAGCATATTTAATTTTGAATGATAAATTTTTTTGTATGATCAATGCTGAATTCCTGATGTTATAATCACAAATTATGTGCTTCAAGTCTCATTCCCTTTTTGTTGATGACAAAGGGGGAGAAAAGTGATGACTTGTACCTTTCTGATAGCATGACTTATATGAATTGCAAAAGCTTGTGTGATAGGAATGTCTTATATGCCTTGCAAAATTCCTTGCAAAATCCTTGAGAATATCACAAGATTGATTGATCATATTGAAAGCATGCCTTACATCTATATCATGAAAATTCATGTTGAAAATCTTTATCTCCTGTCATAAGTAAATATTGCCCTTATCATTCGACTTGAAAATGATTTTCATCGAAGTTTCGTATTTACTATTGCTTAATGAGAATAATGATAAGTTCTACGGTTAGAACTTATCAGTTTATGCTTGAATTCAATGGATATAATTCAAGTGTTTTCATCTTCTCATAATATGGCATATAGATAGGGGGAGTTATGTTTAACTCCGTCATCAATTGATTGTCATCATCAAAAAGGGGGAGATTGTTGAATCTCAAATTTTGATGATAAAATCAATTGATGGGTTAATTGATCTAATCCATATTATTGAGTTAAGTATGCAGGATTAACTACGATAACCAGAAAACACAAAGCAAGAATACCAGAGTAAAGTTCGATGGACGTTTAAGAGTCCGAAAAATCGTCGGAGATGCTGTCGGAACCAACCGAGAAGAAATCGGGAACCTGTCGGAATTTTTGGAAGTTGGCCAAAGAGATCGTCGGAGGTTCACGGAGATCACCGAGAAGGCTCGGCTACTCGTTAAAGTCATCACAAGATCGGGAGTTTGTTGGGAGTCCGTCGGAAGAAGTTCGTCGGAAAGCTCGCCGGAACAAGACTCGACGTTCGCGGTTGAAAACTTGCTTAGGATATTTTTAGTTATGTAGTTCACTTGTAATTAGGATTAGGATTAAGAGATAATCCTATATCCTGGTTAGGGGCCAACTGGGCCCAAAATTAGATTTGGTTTGGGCTAAATTTAAAGCCCAACCAGTGAACCGGAGAGCCAGGCGGTGCCGGCAGTGGCACCGCCTGGGCTAGGCGGTGGCACTGCCCAGCACCCGAGAGCTGGGCGGTGGCACCGCTAGTCCACTGTCAGTGTCAGACACTGACAGGCGGTGGCACCGCCAGCATCGGGAACCAAAGAGAATTCAAATTTTGGAGCCCAAATTTGAATCCTCTTGAGGCCTATAAATATCCCTCAAATCTCAACTAAGATTACAACTTTTTGAGAAGCAATTGATTGAGGGAAAGGTCTTAGAAAAGTCTTAGCTAGTCTTGTTTTCAATTTTCTAGTGTTCACCTCCTTCTTTCTTGCTGAAAATCTGTAAGAGAGTGAACCGCTTGTAAAAAGTTGTAAGAGGGGTATTTACCCTTCCCCTTCAAGAGATTTGCTAGTGGAAGGTGGGAGCCTCATCGAAGAGGGGCCTCGCAAGTGGATGTGCGTCATTTGACCGAACCATTTTAAAATCGGCGTAATCTCTAGTTTGCATTTCATTACTGCTATTTATATTACTGCAAAACTTCTTACTTGCTTTATTTCCTCATTACCTTTGCTGCACAACTTTGCGAATACGCTTTCATGTTAAGCACTTCCGAGTTCGATTTTTATCGTACGAAAGATTTGTCAAAACCGACGTTTTAATCCGCTGCACTAATTCACCCCCCCACCTCTTTGTGCCGCTCCGATCCTAACATAAGGCACATGATGAACTTGATGAACATGAGAACAACCTTCCAAAAAATAGAAGGATTTAGTACTTCGAACAATAAAAGACTACTCGAGCGAAAGCTCAAGTGATGATGACATAGAACTCCTCACAAGTAAATTTATAAAATTTATTAAACATGAAACTAAGAATAAAAATGAATTTAAAAGAAAAAGTTACCAAAGAACAAAAAAGCACTTAAGGTGACTTGGGACGAAATGAGTGCATCCGAAGACAAGGAGTAAACCGATGAAAAAGAAGTGCTAAACTATGCCTTGGTGGCTCTCGATGATGAGGTAAATGACTCACCCAAAATCCCTTTACCTTATAATGAAATTACTTGAGTTGTTTGATGATTTTAAATTAGTTAGTAATAAATAAAATTATACAAAAAAATTCATGCTTCTCTTTCTAGTGATTTTGAAGAAATGATCATGATAATTGCATGTTTTATGATAAAGGAACAAAATGTTAGATTTAATCTAATGCTTGTACATCTAATAAGATTAATCCTATGTATGTTTTAAGATGCAAAAATGTGTATCTTTATGATTTCCATATTGCTTTTCGATTTTAAATGATAATGCATGATCTTGGCTTAGAAAACAATGGCATGCTTTTATGAAATCAATCACATAGAATAATGCATTATTTTTCTTGAAAATGACTCTCAACAACTTATTAAATTTTTCATCAAGAGATCCTAAGAGATTAATAAATCTATTTGTCATTTTGAATCTCTCGAAAATTATTTTGATGACTTGACAAATTGAATGAGTTAAAAATAATGATGAATATTTTGAAAATAAATGTTTGTATCATGCTTGATGGTTTGACATTTTAAAATTATGCATGATGAGTTAAAGTAATGATAGTTTAAAAAATATTTACTCAAATGCATGAATCGACAATCTTTTTGTCACATGAATCATGATTCCTTCACTTAATGACTCGATATTTCTTATGCATGAACCAAATTCTCCTTTCTTCTTGTTGTTTATTAAAGAGGAGATTTTTTTTATGAATCATGATTTTTCTTGTGAATTATAACTTGAAACTTTTTGATATATGAATCATGATCTTGATAACTTGATATTTCTTATGCATAAATCGAGATCATTTATTATTTGTTCTCCTATAATTCTTTTGTTGTTTACTAAAGAGAATATTTTTCTCGAAATTCATAACTTAAGATTTCTTTTGAAGATCATTGACTAGTTAATCTCCTAAGATTCCTTTTGTTATTTACTAAGAAGGAGATTTGTTAAGATGAATCATTCACGACTTGTCAAGATGAATCATTCATGACTTGTCAAGATGAAGATCATTGACTAGTTAATCTCCTAAGATTCCTTTTGTTATTTACTAAGAAGGAGATTTGTTAAGATGAATCATTCACGACTTGTCAAGATGAATCTCCTAAGATTCATCTTTCATGTCATTATTTTCATATGACTCCTTTGTATTTATGTTATGATTAGAACATTGATGCAAAAGAAAGCAAAAAGTGCTAGCTTGAATGTTAAACTTATGCATGTTAAATTCTTGATTTCTCGATATTTGATACTTGAGATTTCTTTTGTGTGAATTAAGATCTCATATTTATTCTCACATAATTCTCTCTTTTTACTAAATAGGAGACTTATCTAAATAAATATTGATTTTTTTCACTTGATACTTATGAATTGAAATTTATGTTATATGAATCAAGATTTTTCACAAACTGTCCTCCTACGATTCTTCTTGGTATTCACTAAAAAGGGGGGATGCATTCAAATTAACTATGATACATCACTAGACTTCTTGATGTTTATAACTTGAAGTTTATTATGTATAATTTCCATGTCTTTATGATTTATATATCTCATGATATGATTGAATCATTATTGTAAAATAAGAAGGAAATTGTTAGCTTACACATTGCAAAAGAGAACCAAAAACGTACTATCTTGAATGATAAACTTAAATCTCCAACATACATAAACTCTTCTTATACATTTTTTGGATCATGATCTTGATTTTATTGATTTTTATGACTTGAGTGTTCTTTTTAAATCAAGATTGTTTCCTATCATTCCTTCTATTTACAAAAGAAAAAGTTTATCAAAAATGATCCATCATCTTTTGGTATTCATGACTTGATCTTTTATTTTTTATGATTGAAACATTGATGTAAATCTATTTTTATTATTTATCTTTATTATAATTTAAAAATTGATGTAAAGGGAAAAGAATTACAACATTGTATTATTCCCCTCTATTTGACAATGACATAGGGGGAGAAAGAATTGCTAGTATGCACATCTCAAAAGAGAAGCAAAAATTGTAAACTTACACATTATAAAGAGAACCAGAAAAGTGCAATTCTAATATATATTTGGTTTGACTAAGAAAAATATCATCACTAAGTTGTTTGATTTGTAAGCCTAAAAAGAAATTTAGTTCACCCATTAAACTTATTTCGAACTCTTGGCTCATACTCTTGGTAAATGATTCATACAAGGATTCATTTGTAGAACTAAAAATAATATCATCAATATAAATTTGAACAATAAGAAAGTCATTTTTAAATTTTTTAATAAACAATGTAGTATAGACCTTACCTTTAGAGAAATTATTTTAGATAAGAAATGAGCTAAGTCTCTCAAACTAAGCCCTTGGGGCTTGTTTTAATCCATATAGAGCTTTAGTTAACTTAAACACATGATTAGAAAAAAGAGAGTTCTCAACTCTGGATGGTTGTTCAACATACACTTCTTTGGAAATAAAGTCATTTAAGAAAGCACTTTTAACATCTATTTAAAATAACTTAAAATTATTATTACTAGCATCGGCAAAGAGCATCCTTATGGCTGCTAATCTTGTCACAGGAGTGAAGGTTTATTCATAATCAATACCTTCTTCTTAGTTGAAACCCTTGGCCACTAATCTAGCCTTGTTTCTAACTATGATACCAAATTCATCTTACTTGTTTCTAAAGACCCATTTAGTACCAATAACTAAATGGTCACTTGGTCTCGGAATAAGCTTTCACATCTCATTTCTCTTAAATTGGTTCAACTCTTCTTGCATTGCGATAACCCATGAATCATTTTTCAAATCTTCGTCAATACATTTTAGTTCAATTTAAGAAAGAAAAGTGGCATTAGCCTAAATTTTTTTTAAAAAACGAACAAGTTTGAACACCCTTTGATGTGTATCTTATAATTAGCTCCTTAGGATGAGCATCTACATACTTTCATTCCTTAGGTAAGGATGTTTCAGAAGAAAATGTATCTAAGTTACTAGTTGGAGGAGAGGTTTCATTCAAATTCAAAGCATCAAAATTAAGATCATCATCAAAATCATTTTTTATAAATTCATAAACTTCATTAAAGATAACATGAATAAACTCTTCTATAACCAAGGTTCTTTTATTAAAGACACGAAAGGCTTTAGAAATAGAAGAATAACCAAGAAAAATACCTTCATTGGATTTTGCATCAAACTTTCCTATGGCATCTTTTTCATTCAAGATAAAACATTTACAACCAAAAACTTTAAAATACGAAACGTTGGGTTTTTTGTTATTCCATAGTTCATAAGAAGTTTTGAAAAGTAATGGTTTTATTAGAATCATATTCATGACATAGCATGTCATATTAATGGCTTCAACCCAAAAATATTTGGGTAGGCTATGCTCGTTCAACATGGTTCTTATCATTTCTTGTAAACTCCTATTTTTTATTTCTACTTCTCCATTTTGTTGAAAATTTCTCGGAGTAGAGAAATTATGGTTGTATCCACTAGATTCATAAAAGTTTTAAAAATCACGGTTTTAAAATTCACCACTATGATCGCTCCGAATTGATGAAATTATAAAACCTTTTTCATTTTGAACTAGTTTAAAAAACTTATAAAAACACTTAAAGCAATCACTTTTATATGCCAAAAAGTATGTCCAAGTGTATCTACTATAATCATCTACAATTATAAAGGCGTATTTGCTACCTCCTAGGTTAGTTGTATCAATTGATCCAAACAAATCCATATAGATCAATTGTAATGGTCTAAAGTTGCTTATTTGATTTTGAAACTACCTTTTATTTATTTTCCTAGTTCACATATATCATACATATTATCTTTAATAAACTTAATGTTAGAAATACCTCTTATAAGTTCTCTAGGTGAGATTTGAGAGATTAATTTCATGCTAGCATGACCTAATCTTCCATGCCAAAGCCAAGCATCGTCATTCAAAACCAAAAAATACATTTCATTACAAAGATCATCAATGTCAATAGTGTATACATTATTTTATTTTAGGGCAATCATAGATGTGTTTTTGTATGGTTTTTCAATAATGCAAGTATTGGATTCAAATCTACTAATGTATCCTTTATCACACAATTGATTAATGCTCAAAAGATTATGCTTCAAGCCATCAACCAATAATACATCTTCAATCAAAAAGTTAGATTTATTACCTATAGTTCCTTTGCCAATGATTTTACCCTTGTTGTTATCTCCGAAGGTGACATACCCTTCGTCTAGGCTAGTGAGCTTAGAGAATTTAGATAGATCTCCAATCATGTGCCTTGAGCATCCACTATCAAGGTACTATCTCTTGCTCCTAGCTTGTGATGATAAATATTTTTATAAAAAAAGATGATTTTTAGGTATCCATTTGACCTTGGGTGCCTCAACAATCGATCTACTCAACTTATTGTTTTACATGGAATTCTTTACGATTCCTTTAGAAACCCAAATCAATTTATGTAGACTATATCTCTTAAATGGATATTAATAAGCAACATGTCCGAGTTTGCAACAAAAGTTACATTTGGTGTGGGGTGATACAAGCAACATAGGACCTTTAACAAAGGTGATTGGATTTTGGTGAGAGCTACTCACAAATCCGATTCCGCCTCTTCTATGAACATGACCCTTATTGACAAGGATCATGTTCAAGTACTTGCTACTAACCTTAAGCTTTTCTAGAGTTTCTTTGAGTAGCAAGTTTTCTTTCTCAAGTGCCTCTAAGTGTTCACACTTAGTGCATGGAGGCAACGAAGGATTATCATGCTTAAGTTTTTCAAATTCATTATTTAAAAGGGCATGCTCCTTTTTCAAAGAATTATATTTTTTGCTCATTATTCTACATTCATCAAACAAATCGTGAAAAGTACTTAAAAGCTCATTGAAAGATAAATTTACATCTAATGAACCACTTACCTCGTCTTTGATAGTCATTAGTGCGTAGTTGGCGATTTCCTTGTTGCTTTGTTCTTCGTCTTTGAAATAGCTCGAATCATCCCATGTTGCTTTAAGTACCTTCTTCTTCTTTGGTTGTTTTTTCTTCACTTGGGGACATTCACTTTTAAAATATCCTAGCTTCTTGCATTCTTTTAAAAAAATAGCATATAACTTGTTCTTACTTTGGTTCAATTTTATTTTTAGTATCATTTTTAAATTTATTTTTTTTTATGAATTTTTTAAACTTTCTTGTCAAGAGTGCCTTGTCATCATCATAATTCTCATCACTTGAACTTTCTTTCAAGTGGTTTTCATGAGTTCTTAGTGTCATATCCTTCCTATTCTTTGGAAGGTTGTTCTCAAGCTCTTCATGAGAGTTGCAAGTCATCTCATAGGTCATTAATGACCCGATAAGTTCTTTGAGAGAGAAATTATTCAAATCCTTGGCCTCTTGAATGGCCGTTATTTTAGGGTCCCAACTCCTTAGAAGGGATCTCAATATTTTATTAACGAGTTCAAATTAGAAAAGCTTTTATCAAGTGCTTTTAGATCATTGACGACATTCGTAAATCGGGTGTACATGTCTCCAATAGTCTCACTTGGTTTCATCCGAAACAATTCATAAGAATAGACTAAAAGATTTATTTTGGACTCCTTTACTCTACTAGTGCCTTCATAAGTAATTTTGAATGTGCGCCAAATATCAAAAGTCGTTTCACAAATAGACACTCGATTGAACTTATTTTTATCTAAAGCGCAAAATAAGGCATTCATAGCCTTGGCATTTAAAAAGTAAGTCTTCTCCAACTCATTACAATCGTTCATTGGAAGAAAAGACTTTTGAAAGTCATTTTTCACAATGTTCCATAACTCAAAATCTATAGAAATTAAAAAAATCCTCATTCTAGTTTTCCAATAGGTGTAATTCATCCCATTGAACATGGGTGGATGTATGATTGAGTAACCCTCTTGGTTATTAGTAAACGCCATCTCTCTTGAGTTTAAAACTAAAATGAGAGTGACCTCGCATTAATACCAATTGTTAGGATCAAGAATGACACTAAGAGGGGGGGCGAATTAGTGCAGCAGATAAAAACGATAAATTTAAATAATTTCATAAAACTCTGTGCAATGAAACTCTTAATTCAACGAAAATCATTTTGATAAGATATTTGACTCGAATAAGTTTGTAAGTGAGTAGAGAGGAGGGGATTAGATAGTTTGCAATGAAGTAAAGCAGAATGCAGTAAAAGTAAATTACGCATCAAGAAGAGAATACACCAATTTTATAGTGGTTCGGTCGTCCGACCTACATCCACTGCCAACACCTCCTCCAATAAGGTCACTGGTCTCCAATATTGATCTTTCTTAAAGGGCAAAGATCAATCCCCCCTTTACAATACTTTCCCAAGTGGCTTACTCTCCTTTTACAAACTTTCACACTTAGAAATGATGGAGGTGAACTCTCAACTTTTGCAAGCTATTTCACTATAGTTTCGGTTCAGTTCTTATCGCTTCTCTATGCTTTACCAACTGAGAAGTAAGGGGTATTTATAGCCCTTAATTAGGTTCAGAATTGGAGCTAAAAAATGTCTCATCTCGGGTTTCCCGAGTACTAGCGGTACCACCGCCTACAATACTAACACTAGGAGGTACCATCGCCCAGTCTAGCAGTACTACCGCTTGATAGAGCCTCGAAGACAGAGCTTTGGCGGTACCACCACCTAGCAACAATAATTGCCGGTGGTACCACCGCCTAGACCTCTTGGGAGGCTGAGCCTCAAGTAGTTCCACCACCAACCCTAGACAGTGCCACAGCCTAGCAAAGCTCCAAGTGGCTGAGTGGGCCTTCTATCCAACCCAACTCAGCCTTATTTTGGGCTAAGTTGGCCCATAACTTAGTTAGTGGGATTACTTCCCAATCCTAACCCTAATTATGTGCTAACTTCGATTTTTAAGGCCTACACTAAACAAAATAAGTTCGATAAGTCTAGGTTTCTTCTGGCGAGCTTCCGGTGATCTTCCGGCGGACTTCCGACGATCTCTCTACAATCTTTTAGTAGACTCCCGACAAGCTCCTGGAGTTTATAACAATCTTCTTGGAAAGTTCCGATGAGCTTCTTCTCGATCAATTCTGGTAGCATTTCCTATGAACCTTTGGACTTTCGACGAACTCTCGAACTCATAATGAAATCTCGATCTTCACTCCGGTACTTCGTTTTGCTTTATGCCTTGATCGCTATCGTAGTTAATCTTGCACACTTTTCTTAACATATAGATTGGATCAAATAATTTACCAATTGATTTCATCATTAAAATCTGAGATTCAACATTTCTTTCAACCACTTAATTTTGTTATGGATTTCTTGGAGTAGAGAAATTATGGTTGTACTGATTTGACTCACAAAAGTTTTGAAAATCATGGTTTTAAAATTCACTACTATGATCACTATGAATAGATGAAATCGTAAAACTCTTTTTATTTTGAATAAGTTTATAAAATTTTGAGAAACATTTAAAATAATCACTTTTGTAAGTCAAGAAGTATGTCCAAGTATATCTACTAAAATCATCAATAGTTATAAAGGCGTATTTACTTCCTCCTAGACTTGTTGTATCAATTGGACCAAATAAATCCATATGGATCAATTGTAGTGGTCTAGAGGTACTTATTTGATTCTTTGATTTGAAACTACTTTTTATTTGTTTTCCTAATTGACATGCATCACAAGCTTTGTCTTTAACAAACTTGATGCTAAGCATTCCTCTCACAAGTTCTCTAGTTAAAATTTGAAAGATTAGTTTTAAGCTAGCATGACCTAATATGCTATGCCAAAGCCATGCATCATTGTCTAAAGCCGAAAAATATGTTTTATCATAATAATTATCAATATCAATAGTATACATATTATTATTTTTTAAGACAATCATAGATGCATTTTTGTATGGTATTTTATTTATATAAGCATTAGATTCAAATTTGATGATATATTCTTTATCACATAATTGACTAATTCTTAGTAGATTATATTTTAAACCATCTACTAATAACACATCTTCAATTAAAAGGTTTAATTTATTACCTATATTTCTTTTGCCAATAATTTTTCTTTTATTGTTGTCTCCGAAGGTGATAAATCCTTCATCTTGACTAGTGAGCTTAGAGAAGTATGTTGGATCTCTGGTTATGTGCCTTGAGCATCCACTATCAAGGTACTATCTCTTGCTCCTAGCTTGTGATTGTAGAAATATCTACAAGAAAGGAGGTTTTCTTTTAGGTACTCATTTAATTTTGGGTCCATCATAAATAGATCTATCTATCATTGAGTGATTTATGTTTCTTTTAGGAACCTAAACTAATTTGTATGGACTAAACTGTTTAAATAGACATTCGTAAGCAAAATGACCACATCTTCCACAAAAATTATATTTTTCTCTAAGTGAGACATGTAATGTAAGTCCGTTAATGAAGATAGTTGGCTTTTGTTGAGTGTTACTCACAAAGTCAATTCCTTCCTTTCTATGAGCATGACCCTTATTAGTAAAGATCATATTTAGATATTTATTACATATTTTAAATTTTTCTAATATTTTTATATTAAGACATTTTCTTTCTTAAGTGAATCTATCTTATTACACTTAGTGCACGAAGCTAACATACTATCATCATGCTCATTTTTTAATTTATAAAATTCACTAATAAGAGAAGCATGATCCTTTTTTAACAATTTATATTTTTTTTGCCAACTAGCTTATATTTATCAAACAAATCATGAAAATGACTTAATAATTCATCAAAAAAATAAATGAACTTCGAATGAGTCACTTACCTCGTCGCCAAATGCCATTAATGCATAGTTTGCAACTTCTTTGTTGATTGACTCCTCGTCCTTTGATATACTTGAATCATCCCAAGTTATATTGAGTGCCTTATTTTTCTTTGATAGCTCCTTCTTCACTTGAGGGACATTCATTTATAAAGTGCCCTAGTTTCTTGCATTCATAGCATATGATTGTGTCCCTTTTGAGTTCATTTGTTGTTTTTAGTATCTTGTTTTACAAAATTTATTTTGTTTCTTCTTATGAATCTTTTGAATTTTCTTATTAGAAGTGTCAAGTCCTCATTATCATCTGAGCTTTCGCTCGAGTGGTCTTCTTTAGTTCTAAGTGTCATATACTTCTTGTTCTTTAGAAGATAGTTCTCATATTCATCATATTCATTATGTGCTTCGCATGTCATTTCATAGGTCATTAATGACCTAATAAGTTCTCAAGTGTAAGGTTATTTAGGTCCTTTGCTTCTTGTATTGCCATCACTTTTGGATCCCAACTTTTCGGAAGGGATCTTAGTATTTTATTAATAAGTTTAATATTAAAAAAACCTTTACCAAGTGCTTTCCAACCATTAATGACATCCATAAAACGGGTGTATATATCTCCAATAGTTTCACTTGGTTTTATACCAAACAACTCAAAATTATGCACCAAGAGATTAATTTTTGACTCATTAACCCTATTTGTGCCTTCGTGTGTAACTTTGAATGTATGCCAAATCTCATGTGCAGTTTCACATATAGAAACCTGATAAAATTCATTTTTATCAAGAGCATAAAACAAAGTGTTTATCGCTTTAGCATTCAAGAAGAAGGTCTTCTTTTCCAAATTATTCTATTCGTTTATTAGTTTAGAAGACTTCTTAAAATTGCTTTCAACAATGTTCCATAATTCGAAATCCATAGAACGCAAGAAATAATTATAGTTCATCCCATTGAACATAGGAGGACAAATGATAGAAAGTCCCTCGTGATTGCTGGCAAATACCATCTTAATTGGGTATTAAACTAAGTAGAGCATAACTTTGCTCTGATACCAATTGTTAGGATCAAGTTGGCACTAGGAGGGGGGGGGGGTTGAATTAGTGCTTATGAAAATATTACATTGAATCAAAAATTTCGTTTCAATTTAAAGTCGTATCGGAAATGCATTAATAGTAAAGAAGGTGTGAAGGAGAGTAAGCAGCCAAGTTAATAAGCAATGCGAAGAAAAAACAGAATATGAATGACAAAGTAGAGATCACACCAGATTTATAGTGGTTCGATCATCGTGACCTATATCCACTCCCGATTCCTCCTTGTTGAGGCCACCGACATCCACTAATGGTCATCCTTTAATTGGCAAAGACCACCCACTTTTTACAATATTTTCTCATTTTTCGAGTTTAGGAGACAACCCTTATAACTCTCACACCTCTCTTAGAATGATCACAAATCTAAAGAAAGAGGATAAGGACGTTTAGCACTTTTTCAACACTTTCATAACCCAAAATCACAAGACTTTTGTTCACACTTTCATACTCTTTCATGCAAGAAAGAGTGGGGTATTTATAGGCCCTAATGGGTTAAAAAATAGAGCCAAAAAATGTCTCATCCCATGTTTTTCGGGTATTAGCAGTACCACCGCCTGCAGATTGACACTAGTGATACAACCGCCTAATAGAGCCTACAAGATTAGGCTCTGGCGATACCACCACTTGGCAACATTAACTACCGACAGTACCACCGCTCAGGCTCCCTAGGAGGTCGAGCCTCAAGTGGTTCCACCGTTAGCTCCGGTGGTGCCACCACGTGACATGGCTTCAAGTCACTAAATAGGCCATCCAATCGGCCCAATTTAGTCTTGATTTAGGCTCAGTTGGCCCCTAATTGAGTTAGTAGGATTTCTCCCAAAACTAACTCAGATTGAAACCCTAACTATTACAATTAAGGTTAGACAATTATAATGCAAGCAATCCTAGTTGTCTGGTATGTCAATTGTTTCTCTGAACTTCCAACGAAACTTCTGGCCCACTCTTAGTGATCTTCCGACGAGCTTTCGGTGAACTCTCGACGAACTCTCAATGAGCTTCTGACGTATCGTTCGAACCTTCGATGTATCCCCGATTCTTTCGCCCCGATGCCCCATCTTGACTCCAGCCTAACAATCGATTCTTCTTTAATTGTTTTACCTTTTTCATGATCATAGTAAATCTTGTATCACTTATCTCAGCATATGGATTAGATCACTAATTTATCAATTGATTTCATCATCAAAATCTAAGATTCAACAATACTCAATATATTTAATTATTAAATCTAATTATAAAAATTTAAAATTTAAAAATTTTAATTATTTAAAATTAAAATAATTTAATCAATCAGTCAAACTAACAGTAGGTTTTTTGCTTAATAGGTCCCGGATTGATAAACCGCCAAAATATCGTGACCCACTTGGTCAAGAAAACAATAAACCAACAAATCATGGTCGTCAAAACCAGCGTTTACCTTATCCACACCACACACGAAAAACACACACGTGTATAAAATAATCCTCTCATCATTCCAATTTTGACCGTTGGCAGGTTTGGACCAGCCACCACGGCCGGACCACTCTGTCCCTGCCTTCAACGTCGTTTGCTCTCATCCCTTTCCTGTTCTCTTGCGTGCATTCGTCCTCCGATGGGTTGACAGTTTTATACCGCACGTGCCGCGATGCTTCCACGACTTGCTTTCTTTCACTCCATGAAACTGGATCAGATGTCCTTTTGCTCGGCCACCCGACTTTACTCACGAGAGTTGAGAGAAGGTGCTCGCAACTTAAGTTGTGCATCCGTCCCTGCTCTTTGTGTGGCTACAAGTCAATTTTTTTCGGGGCGATTTGGTTTCATTTTCTGTTTTCTCGGATAGTACTTCTATTTTTCAAAATGTCCCAAAAGATTTTTATTTTAAAAATAATAAAAATATTCTCACGAGATAGTTAATGATTTTTATTTTTGAATTTCACATCAAAATCTAGTATACCAGTCAAGTCGTTAGATCATAAATCGAACAGGCTACGATACTTGTGAATATGATTATCTTGTTTTTGGTTTAACTAAATGGATTATAATATTTTTTATCATCATATGCAAAAATACTTTAACTCAGCCATAATTAATTTAAATTCTCATAAATCTTAATTATTAATCATATTATATGTTTTAAGGTTTCATGAAATATTTTATTTGAGTTTTAAGTGATTTTAAATAAAATTAAGAATATTTTGATGTATTTCAATATAAAGACTAATAAGTACTTTTTATAATCGTAACCTTCTACTTAGACTTGTAATTTTTAGAAAAACTTATACTATTTATTTTTATTTATTTAATTCTAGAAGTCTAATAAAAATATTGTAACTTAGTTTCAATTAACTGAAATTTCCACTAACAATAAATATCAACTTTATTACAGGTTTTGAGATGTTATAAAATAATTAATATGAGAATTTAATTTTTTGGATAAAAAATTAAGGTCTTAACATTTTTTAAAACAAAACATGTTAAAAATTAGTGAATTTCTAAAAAAAATTCCACTTTTTGAGCTTTTTTTTAAATTTTCCTGCAAAGTGCTTCCATTATCGGAATTAAAAAAAAGTATTTTTTTTCTAATATTTAGAATATTCTTAACTAGAAAAAGCACTTATGACTTTTCCCTCCCTTTTCTTATGGATAGGAACAATAAATTTTTTCTACCCTTTTCTTACAGGTAGAAACAATAATAGAAAAACACTATGCATAGGACAAAAGTATAATACTATTTTTTCCGCCCTTTACTTATTGATAGATCCAATGAATTTTACACTACGATAGTATGTTTTCAATAATCGTATAATATTTTAAATAATATTAATTTTTACAAAAGATAAGTGGCAGAAACAAAAAAGATAAATCGAAATATTTACCTATTAAGTTAACTAACACTTTTGTTTTCAATAATATTAGAAAAATACGATGCCATGGTACAAAATCATTTTAACAGTATAAATTTTATAAAATTATTTTGTTTTTAATATTTTTAAACTAATTTATAATGTTTACAATAATACTAGAAAAATATTTTAATACAATACAAAAATATTATTACATAGTTTTTTTTACTATATTATAGTGTTTTTCAAGTATTGTTGAAAAATACTATAATGCAATTGTAAAAGTACTGCAACTAGACCAGTTTACCCTATGGACCGATCCATAGAAAAAATGATAAAAAAAAAAAAGGATAAGTAGTTGGGGGTATTCTAAGGTATTAGGTAAAAAAAAAGAGAATTGTTAGAGAATTTAAAAAATGAAAGATACTTCCTGAAAAACCTAAAAGAGGGATAGTTTTCAAAAATTTACCCATAAAAATTTTAATTTCTCGTCTAAATATTTTAAAAAGCCTTGTAAAACTTCAAATAATTTATTGTGAATGAATGATAATAAAAAAGAATGAGATGTTATTCAGTTTCAGTAATAAGAAATATTGTAACAGTATAAAAAACTATAACTCAGCTAAAAAATATTATAAAAAATAATATAATTTTATTCAAAAATATTGTAATACTGGATTGATTTAGATCAAACTGGACTATTGTGGGAAATCTCTTTTTTTTAAGGCTTTTTTTGAACTTTTACCAAAGTCTGTGTAATTAGTTTGTTTCAGATTAATAAAATAAATTTCTTTTGTTTTGGGAAAGGAATTCGAGTAAATAGGTATTCAACGATTAGGTTCACATAATGAAACGGCGTTCGGACTCCACCAATTTTATTTTTTAAGCGGATCCGATAAAAGTGACGCGATATTATCTAATATAGCATGTTTATGTTTGGCGACGTAAATCGTGTCGGAATATGAAATAAAGAAACTATATCCAAAACAGATATTGTGTTGGGGAGAAGGACAGGGTGGATGCACCATCATCATCACCATCACCTTCACCTTCACCTTCACCTTCACCACTTTGCCAGCCCAGAGCGACAAGGAAAAAGATAGAAAGAAAAACCAGTGAACAAAACCCATTCAGCCTTACATCTCATGTCCCTTTCTGTTATTCCATATCTGCCCCCATATCCCACAAAGCATCCCCCCAAGAGAGCACAGGCAGCCCAAGAATGGGGGCGAGGAGCAGGAGGCTCCACTAGGCCACAACACCACCAACCTTGTCCCTTCTCTTCTCCAACCTCATCGCCTCCTCTCTCTCTCTCTCTCTCTCTCCTCACTGTAGAAGTTCAATCACAAACCAACCACTCTCCACCTTCTCTCCCTGTACCTGTTACTGGTTTCTCTGACTCCTCCATTGACTCCAATTATATATGTTCTTCGATAGCTTCTCGGAGAATAACATGAAGAACAAGAACGACGACGACAGGAGGGATGTTATCTCGCGCTTCCACCACCACTACCTTCAACAACAGCAACATCAGCAGCAGCAGAACAAGAAAGAATGCCTCTCGGATGAAGTGGACAGCGCAAGGAGCAGCGGAGAGATCCAGAAGCCGAAAACCGACGTCGAACAGAACGTGGAGAAAGCTCTAGTGGTGATCAACAGCGGCGGTGATGGAGGAGCTGGAGATGGCGCCACGGTCGAGGTGGCGAAGCGGCGAAGGGGACGCCCCCCGGGCTCCAAGAACAAGCCTAAGCCGCCCGTGGTGATCACGCAGGAAGCAGACCCGCTGGCCTCCATGCGCCCACACGTGCTCGAGATCCCCGCCGGGCACGACGTGGTCGAATCGCTTGCCCGCTTTTCGCGCCGCCGCAACCTCGGGATATGCATTCTGGCCGGCACTGGCGCTGTGGCGAACGTCTCTCTCCGCCAGCCGCACTTCGCCGGGGCACCGCCGCCCCCCAACGCCTCCGCGGCGGCCACGTCCATCGGCTTCCAAGGCCGATTCGAGATCCTGTCCATCTCCGCTTCGTTCTTCCCGCCTGCCATGGCGGCGTTCTCCACCGGGATTAGCGGCGAGATGTCGATCACCCTGGCAGGTCCGCAGGGGCAGATCGTGGGCGGGACCGTGACGGGGCCACTGATGGCGACGGGAACGGTGGTGATCGTGGCGGCGGCGTTCTCGAACCCGACCTTCCACCGGCTGCCGGTCGAGGACCTATCGATGTCGGTCTCAGTGTCCGGCGGCGTCGGTGAACCAGAGGAGCACCATCACCAGCATCAACAACAGGAGCATCGTCCGCGGCGCAACCAGGGGCCGGCGGCGACCACGATGTCAGCGCCGGAGACCTGTGGCATGTCCATCTACAGTGGTCACCTCTCGTCGGAAGTCATTTGGATGCCTACCGCCCGCCCGCCGCTTCCACCACCTTTCTAATGTTATCCTTAACCCTTGCTTATTGCTTATTCCTCTCTCTCTCTTCTTCAATCTCATGCAGACTTGTTATTGCACTGGGAAGTCTCTTTTAAGATTATTAGGTGTGTTGTGTTCTATTAGACTTTTAGTCTGTTGGGATTGCTATAGTTGCATCATTGTGTTACAAAGGAAATTGAACTTTGTTTCTCAATTCTCACCTTCAAGTAGTTGGAACTGTTGCACTTCAAACATTTGGTGCCGATGTTGATCACCTTGCAAGTACTCTTCTTTGTCTCAAAACAAACCATAATACACATAACATCACTTCGGCTTTATTGGATAGGCATTCGTTGCTTGGATATATGGCCTGCTTCAACTCTCTTAGGATTTTGGAAGACAAAAGTGGATTCTTTCTTGTGGTGTTCTCAGGCTGGATCCTGAACCGGGAACGGAGAGGAGAGTGTTGATCGGGAAACGAAGATGAATGGCTGGGGTTTCTTCTTCAGAGTGGGGTTGGCAGTGAAGGACAGCGGGCAGATACCAATTCGAACTTTTACTTTCTCTCTTTCCATAATCTCTTCTAGTCTCTCTTCTTCTATTGTCTGCAACGTTGTGTCCACGGTGCACGTCTGATGTATCTTTGGCGGAGCCTAAACGCAGGTGCATTGTACTTTTTTGTTTGGCTCTGTAGCGTGAAAGGCACTCAAAAGAAGGATAATTTTATGAATTAGAGGGCAAGAGCAATACAAAATTAAACCTCCTTTTTTGATGCGAGGCAGAGAAGCTGTACGTTGGCCATTCCTCTCAGGAAAGTAAAAGCTCTGAAGTGAAATAACACTTCCTCTTTCCTCCTGCTCTCTCTCTCTTACTTCATCTCCGTGAATGGAGTTATTGCCTGGAGCTATGCGTGTCCGATGGTGCAGTAGAAGTACGCCACACAAGCTTGTTGTGCCACACAAGCTCGATGGACTTTGTCGGTCCACAGCTATTTCTTTTAATTTAATCATAATTTATATTAGAGGATATGTGATAGCTATAAAAAGAGTTAGAAAAAGATATAGGTTTTTATGATCACGGGATTCCAAAGAAAAGAAGGAGAACAAAGTAGAAAATGAAGAGAAAGAAATAGAAAAAGATAAGGCCAACAGAGAGATATTGTTCTCAATCATCTAGTAGTACTTTCATATCAGGTTAAATCAAATTTACAGTAGATTCTTATTGTGATTACTTAGGGAGAATCAGAGAGGATTTAGATATTGTGCACAATGACGTGATCCTTGTATCCCAATTATTCTCTTGTGATTATTGTTAGGGTTTTAGGCAAGAGATTGAGATTTGTATATTATAGTGGATTATCTCTAGTTTGCCCCGTGGTTTTTTCCCTTCACATTGAAGGAGTTTTCCACGTATATCTTGGTGTTCTATTTGATTGTGATTCTATTTAATTTCGCTGCATATTATGACCTGCTAGTATTTATTCATATACAAAAGTTATTTCTCTTTATATCCCATCAACTAGTATCAGAGCAGGGTTGTGGTGATTTAATTTTTGTATTTGAACATGGAGGCCAATAATGTTTCTCGCGTGATTAGTTTAAATGAAAAAAATTAGATGATATAGAAACTAAGAATGGAAGATCTCCTATATTGCAAAAATTTGTATGGATATTTGTAGGGGGATAGTGCAAAACCCACTACTATGATAGATGATGAGTGGAAGAGGTTAGATCAAAAAGCAGGTGAGTTTATTCGATAGTGGCTTGATGATAGTGTCTTTTACCATATTTCTACTGAAAGTTCTGCATATTCTCTTTGGAAAAAAATTGGAAGGTCTCTATGAAAGAAAAACAACTGGTAACAAAGCTTTTTTTGATCAGAAAACTTGTGAACCTAAAATATAGAGAAGGTGCTTCTATTGTTGAGAATTTGAATGAAATACAGAGTATTACTAACTAGTTATCCTCTATGAAAATATCTCTTGATGATGAGTTGTAGGCATTGTTACTTCTTAGTTCATTATCAGAAAGTTGGGAGACATTGATGGTTTCTCTCAGTAATTCTACGCTAGATGGTGTTGTCACCATGAGTCAAGTAATAAATAATTTGTTGAATGAGGAGTTAAAAAGAAAGAATTCAACATCTCAGAATGATTCACAAGTACTTATCTCAGAGAATAGAGGAAGGTCAAAGTCTAAAAGTAGTTCATGCATGGGTAGGAGTAAGTCAAGATTAAGAAATATATTATTTACTATAACTGTGGTGGGAAAGGACATTACAAGAACCAATGTAAGCAACCTAAGAAAAGCAAGAAAAAGGGAAAAAAAGTAGAGTCTACAGAGTCAAAAGATAATATCACAACTATAGTGTAGGGTGGTGATTATTTGATTTTGTCTCCTTTTGGTAATATTTTTTCTTGTGTGTGTGAGGATCTTAAGTGGGTGATTGACATAGGTGCTTCTTATCATGCTATACCATAGAGGGAGTTTTTTGCTATATATAGGTCAGAAAATTTTTGTGTTGTCAAGATGAGCAATAATGGTAAGGCAGACATCATTGGCATGGATGATATCCATTTAAAGACCAACCTTGGCTACAAGTTGATACTTAAGGATGTGAGGCATGTGGTTGACTTGAGGCTGAATTTAATTTCAGTTGGAAAGTTAGATGATGAAGAATATGATAACATATTTCACAAAGGGCAATGGAAGCTCAGTAAGGGTTCTCTTATTATGGCTAGTGGAAAGAAATATCATACTTTGTACAGGTTGCAGGCTAAAGCTTATGGTGAGCAGTTCAATACTATAGATAAAGACTTCAGTATGGAGTTGTGGCATAGGCAATTGAGACACATATGCGACAAGGGACTGCAAGCTTTTTCTAAGAGAGAGGTATTACCAAACTTCAAAAGTACACATTTGAACCCTTGTATTGATTGTTTGGCTTGTAAACAACATAGAGTTTCATTTGCTAGTCTGGCTTTGTCTAGAAAAATGCATGCCTTAAACCGTGTTTATACAGATGTATGTGGTCTTTTGAGGACAAAAACTCCTGGTGGATCTGTTGATGTTTCTGATATAAGTGGTGCACTTTATTTTGTCACTTTTATATATTTTTCTAAGAAAGTTTGGGCCTATGCTTTGAAGACCAAAGATCAGGTAATTAATTTCTTCAAAGAGTTTTATGCCAGGATTGAAAGGGAGACAGAAAAGCAATTGAAATGTATAAGATTAGATAATGGTGGTGAGTACATAGGATTATTTAATGATTATTACAAGTCACATGGGATCCAACATGAGATGACAGTTCCTAGTATAACTCAACATAAGGCAATTATAGAGAGGATGAACCACACCATCATTGAAAAGATCATATGTATGCTTTCACAGGCCAAGCTACCCAAAATGTTTTGGGATGAGGCTTTAAGGCCTACAGTTGATGTGATCAACTTGTCACCATGTACAGCCCTAGATGGTGATGTTGTAGAGCATGTATGGTTAGGAAAAGATGTTTTCTATAGGCATTTGAGAGTGTTTGGTTATCATGTATTTGCACATGTTCTAGACAATGTGAGGTCCAAGCTAGATGGTAAGACTAAAGAATGTATTTTTCTTGATTACTAACATGATTAGTTTGGTTACAGGCTTTGGGATCCAAAAAAGCAGAAGGTATTCAGAAGCAAAAATCCAGTCTTCTTTGAGGATCAAACCTTTGAAGATTTGAAGAAGAAGACACCAGCCAAGACTTCTGCAGAAGGCATTAGGATCAGGTTCGACACTTGGGGGGGTGGGAGTGAATTAGTGCAGCGGTAAAAATCCCGTCTTCAAAAACTTTGTTGCGATAAAACCATTTCCGACATTGAAAATCGATTTCGGAAACTTAACTTGAAAGCATATGTAAGAGAGTAGTGGATCTAAAGAGCAAATAAGGAGGTTTGTAGTTAAGATAAATTGCACAAATAAAACGCAAATCGATTTATAGTGGTTCGGTCATCGTGACCTACATCCACTCCTCGATTCCTCTTCCGTCGAGGCCACCGGCATCCACTAATGATCTTCCTTCAATAGGCAAAGACTAACCACCTTTTACACCCCTCTTCTCCTTTTACCAGGTTTAGGAGAGAACCCTTACAAGCACTTACTCTCCTCTCTAAACAGAATTCTATGTTTAAAGCTAGAGGAGGGATCTCTCAAGTGATTTCTATAGCGTTTCTTTACTTTTAAGCTCTTTGTGCTTGTGTGCTTTAACCAGGGATGAGAGAGGTATTTATAGGCTTCAAGTTGATTTAAACTTGAAGCCTAAAACTTTCCCATCCCGGGTTCCTTGGGCATAGGCGGTACCACCACTTGCGCTGGGCGGTACCACCGCCTAGTGTCAGTTTGACACTAACACTGCCCTGGGTGGTACCACCATTTAGGTCTGGTGGTACCACCACCTAAGGGGCAGTGCTGGGTGGTACCACTGCCTAGCACCTTGCTAAGAGCGATACAACTGCCCAGACTGGCGGTACCACCGCTTGGCATCCTGCTAGTGGCGGTAAAACCGATCAAACTAGCGGTGCCACTGCCTGACACAATTCGAAGACTGTGCCACAACGGTGAGACTTCTTGGGGCACTATTTGCGCCTCTCATTGGGCCCAACACAATTCTTACATAGGCCCAACTGGCCCTTAATTGGGTTGGCCTAAATCCAAACCCAATTAAATGCTAACTATGATTCCTAAGACATTTGATAAGTTAAACAAGTCCCTATGTCTATTCTTCCAGCGAGCTTCCAACAAACTTCCGATGATCTCTCGGCAATGTTTTGGCGGACTCTCGGCAAGCTCCTGGACTTCACGATGATCTTTTTGGTGAGTTCTGATGAGCTTCTTTGGCAAGCTCCGAGACTTCTTGACTGGTTCCTCCAGAACTTTCGACGAACGTTCGAACTTTCGACGAACTCTCGAACACCCAACGTGATCTCGATCTTGACTCCAGGACTTCATTTTGCTACATGACTTACTATCGTAGTTAATCCTGCACATGTAAAACATACTTCGATCTAGACAATTAATACTAAGCATTAATCATGTTGTCCGGTCATGTCATTGGTCCCTCGACTCTTCGTCCGATTCTTCGGCACATCGTCCTCTCTTGCGGCCTATAGCCCAATTGGTCAGTTGACTCCGTAACTCTGATATCCTTAGCGCAATATCCATTCTTCTTGGCTCGATGCCCGAATCCATAGCCCGAAGCCTTCTGTTGATATTTCGACCGATCCACCGGCCTAACGTCCAATATTTTGACATATTATCCTATGGCACAACATGATTTTTCCTGTTTTAATTGTCTCATCCTGATCGAAGCATCCCGCATCACTCAAAATGTAAATTAAAATATAAACATAATTATCAATTGGTTTCATTATCAAAATACGAGATTCAACAATTTGTCCCTTTTTTATGATGACAACCAATTGATGACGGAGTTAATCTTAACTCCCGGAGTTTAAACAAACTCTCCATATCAATATGCCATATTGATAAAAACTCTTGGATTCAAAAATCCAAGCAAACATGTCATACATGTCATCATAAACTTATGCATAAACAAACATGTCATACATGTCATCATAAACTTATGCATAATATCATATTTTTCCCCCTTTGTCATCAACAAAAAAGAGAAGTTTCATTGTCAAGTGTTTGAAATATAAATTCAACTCATTGCATTAAAAACATAATATCAAGTTTTATCATTATGCAATTTGAAGCTAGAAAATTTAGCAAGTATTACATCATGCTTAGAACATTCAAGCTATCAAGTTTTAGATATGCAAGTTTTACAACATACAAGCTAGCAAATTTAAAGATGTGCAAGTTGGCATATTTACTTTTCTTTGGATAGGCAAGATAGTACTTTTGGTATGCAAATTTATAGTATACAAGCTATCAAATTTTACATATAAAAAAGTTAGCAAAATTTTACATCTTTTGAGATATGCAAGATGGACTATTTTGCCTCTTTTTGAAATGTGTAACTTGACAAACGTTGCTTCTTTTTAGATTTGCAATATAGCACTTCTTACTTCCTTTTTGAGATTAGCAAGATAGCAAGTTTGCCTCTTTTCGAATTGTGCAAGCTAGCAAATTTGCTTTCTAGCAAGTTTTGCTCCCCCTTTGTCATTGTCAAAAAGAAGGGAAGACCCTTTACGTCAACTTCTAAATCATGATAAAGGTAAATAGCATAGATAAAAATTTAATCATGAATGTCAAAATAATTATTTTATCATGAATATTTCATCATTGCATGTATCATTATCATATGTTAAAGTATTACATATATAATGTCAAATCATCATGTATATAAAATATAACATCATCATTACATGCATGATTCCAAATCATCATTCTATTAGAGAATGATAATTATTGATTTTCACATTATTTCAAAAAATCATAATGTTGCATACATCATTCCAAAACATTTCAAGCCATGCAAGCCATAAATACAAAGAAATCATGTCATGAAGGATAAGACCAATTAAATACCAAAAGACATTATTCATATAGTAAATCTCTTCTTTAAATACCAAAAAAAATTATAAGAGTACAAAGAAGAGATCTTGATTAAAAAAAATCTTAAGTAATAAATCCAAGAACCCACAAGGAAAAATCATAATTCATTAGAAAATCTTCTCTTAAGAAAATATCAAGTAGAATTGTAGGAGAACGATTAATGAAAAATCTTGATTCATAATAAATCTTAATTTATAAGTATCAAGGAATCAAAATCATGATTTGGATAAAAAATTATTCAATTTTAAATAATCAAATCAAAATTATTTTTAAGAGATTCACAAAAGTGATACAAATAGATTCATTAATCTCCTTTTTGAAAAATCGATAAAATAGATAAATTTTTCAATGAGAAATGTTTCCTCGTTTTAGTTTGTTTCTCACAAGCATACCTTTGTCTTTTTTTATGCCAAATCAAAAAATATATATCATTGTTTAAAAATGAAAGTGCAAGATTTATCATCCTAAAAATCATCAAGATCAATAAGGCATAAATTACTCAAAAAACATCATTACTTCAAATCATCATGCATAATTTTGAAATGTAAATTTATTAGGCATGATATCATCAAACATGATTTCATAAGGCATTTTTAATCAAAATCATTTTATTTATCATAAACATGCAATTTTCATGATTGTTTTTAAAATCATTGGAAAGGTAAGCATGATCCAATTTTATTTTTACATTTTCATTAAACATGCAATTCAAAAAATATTTAATTTTCTTAAACTAAATTAAAACTAAATTAAAAATAAGTCATGAGAAGCATTATGTAAATTTAAAATAAACTAAAAGCATTTTGATTACCTCAACGTCGAAAGCCGTTAAGGCATATAGTTTGCCACCTCGCCTTTGTTGATTTTCTCCTCGTCTTGGAGGAGCTCGATTCATCCTAATTTTTATTCTTCTTCTTGCGTTCAAAGTAAGTAGTTGCGTTCTTTTTGTTCTTAAATTTTTGTTTCATTAACTTTTTAAATTTCTTAGTGTGTTCAAGTTTACTATCACTTGAGCTTATGTTGGAGTGGTCTTCAAATATTCTATGTCCCAAATCTTTCCTGTTCTTTGGAAGGTTATTCTCGAGTTTCCTTTTTGCCATATTGTTCATTTCGTCGGTCATTAAAGATCCAATTAGTTTTTCGAGTGGAAGGTTGTTTAGGTTTTTAGCCTCATGTATGGCCATTATTTTAGAGTCCCAAGTTTTAGAAAGCGATCATAAAATCTTATTTACAAGTTCAAAATCCGAAAAACATTTGCCAAGAGCTTTTAAACCATTGACGATATCTGTAAAATGGGCATACATGTCAATAATGGTTTCGCTCGGCTTCATTCAAAAAAGATCGAAATCATATATTAAAAATTAATTTTTAAATCTTTAACTTTGCTAGTCCCTTCATGTGTGATTTCAAGAGTGCACCAAATATCGAAAGTCGTTTCGCAAGTAGAAACCCAATTAAACTTGTTTTTGTCTAAGGCGTAAAATAGAGCGTTCATAGCTCTAGCATTTAAAGAAAACATCTTCTTCTCCAAATCATATCAATTGTTCATTGAAAGAGAAGACATTTCTAATCCGTTTTCAACTATGTGCCATAAATCGAGATTCAATGAAAGTAAGAAAACTCTCATTCGAGTTTTCCGATAAGTGTAGTTCGTCCTATTGAAAAAGGGAGGACGAATGAGAGAGTGACCCTCTTGAAAGTCAAAAAGAACCATTTCTATTTGGGTGTTAAACTAAATTAAAAAATTATGGCTCTGATACTAATTGTTAGGATCAAGAGCGGTACTAAGGGGGGGGGGGGGGGGGGGGGGGTTGAATTAGTGCATCAGTAAAAATCATGTCTTCAGAAACTTCATTGCGATAAAACCGTTTCCGATGTTGAAAATCGATTTCGGAAACTTAACTTGAAAGCGTACGTAAGAGAATAGTGGATGTAAAGAGCAAGTAAGGAGGTTTGTAGTTAAGATAAATTTCATAAATAAAACGTAAACCGATTTATAGTGGTTTGGTCGTCGTGACCTACATCTACTCCTCCGATTCCTCTTTCGTCGAGGCCACCGACATCCACTAATGGTCTTCCTTCAATAGGTGAACCCTTACAAGCACCTTTTACACCCCTCTTCTCCTTTTACCGAGTTTAGGAGAGAACCCTTACAAGCACTCACTCTCCTCTCTAAACTGAATTCTAAGTTTAAAGCTAGAGGAGGGATATCTCAAGTGATTTCTACAGCGTTTCTTCACTTTTAAGCTATCTGTGCTTGTGTGCTTTAACCAGGGATGAGAGGGATATTTATAGGCTTCAAGTTGATTCAAACTTGGAGCCTAAAACTTTCCCATCTCGAGTTCCTCGAGCACGGGCGGTACCACCGCGTAGTGTCAGTTTGACACTGACACTGCCCTAGGCGGTACCACCGTTCAGGTTTGGCGGTACTACTTCCTGGCACCCTATCAAGGGTGGTACAACCACCCAGACTGGCGGTACCACCCCTTGGCACCCTGCTAGGGGTGGTACAACCGCCCATACTAGTGGTACCACCGCCTGACACAGTCTCAAAGGCTGTGCCATGACGGTGAGATTTCTTGGAGCACTGTTTGGGCCTCTCATTGGGACCAACATAGTTCTAACATGGCCCTAGCTAACCCCTAATTGGGTTGGCCTAAATCCAAACCCAATTACGTGCTAACTATAATTCCTAAGACATTTGCTAAGCTAAACAAGTCCCCATGTCTATTCTTCCAGCGAGCTTCCGGCAAACTTCCAATAATCTCTCGATAATGTTCCAGCAGACTCTCGGCAAGCTCCTAGATTTCACGATGATCTTCTTGGTGAGTTCTAATGAGCTTCTCTAGCAAGCTTTGAGACTTCTCGGCTAGTTCCTCCAGAACTTTCGACGAACGTCCGGATTTTCGGTGAACTCTCGAACTCCCAACGTGATCTCGATCTTGACTCCGGGACTTCATTTTGCTACATGTCTTGCTATTATAGTTAATCATATATATGTAAAACATACTTCGATCTAGATAATTAATACTAAGCATTAATCACGTTGTCCGGTCATGTCATTGGTCCCTCAACGCTTCGTCCGATTCTTCGGCGCATCGTCCTCTTTTGTGGTCGATTGCCCAATCAGCCAGTTGACTTTGCAACTCCGATATCTTTAATATAATATCCGCTCTTCTTGGCCCGATGCCCGAACTTACGGCCCAAAGCCTTCTGTCGATATGTCGACCGATCCACCGACCCGACGTCCAATATTCTAACAGGTTATCCTCCGACACAATATGATTTTTCTTGCTTTAATTGTCTCATCTTGATCGAAGCATCTTGCATCACTCAAAATGTAGATTAAAATATAAACATAATTATCAATTGGTTTCATCATTAAAATACGAGATTCAACAAAAGGATTAGCAGATTATGACCCAGTTACACCTCCAATACATCAGGGTGATGGGGGAGATCTGTAGGAAGATGGTATAGAACCTGATGTTGATTTACTTGCAGGATATGTTGAACAAGAAGAAGTTGGAGAGCAACTTCCCGCAGAACCTCAATTGAGAAGATTTTCTAGACAATGTCAACCTTTCAAAAGATACTCTACAGATGAGTATGTGATGCTTATTGATGCAGGTGAACCAGAGAGTTACTAGGAAGCATTTGAAAGTGAGTAGAAAGACAAGTGGTTAGTTGCTATGTAGGAAGAGATTGATGCTCTTTAGAAGAACCACACTTATGATTTGGTACTACTACCAAATAGAATGAAGGCATTAAAGAGCAAGTGGGTTTTTAGGTTGAAGACTCAAGAATATTATTCTCAACTAAAGTACAAAGTTAGATTGGTTGTGAAAGGCTTTAGTCAAAAGAAAGGTATTGACTTTGAAGATATTTTTTCTCCTGTTGTTAAAATGTCTTCTATTCGTGTTGCTCTTAGTATTGCTGCTAGCCAGGACTTGGAGGTTGAATAGTTAGATGTGAAGATAGCTTTCCTTCATACTGATTTGGAGGAGGAAATTTATATGGAGCAACCTGAATGCTTTAAAGTCAAATGTAAAGAGAACTTTGTTTGTAAGTTGAAGAAGAGCTTGTATGGGCTGAAGCAAGCTCTACGATAGTGGTACATAAAGTTTGATTTATTTATGATAGAAAATGAATATAAAAGAATGACTTCAGATTATTATATATGCATCAAATGGTTTGGTGAGAATTTTATTATTCTTTTATTTTATGTTGATGATATGCTTATTCTTGGAAAATATATGTCTAAAATTTATAAGTTAAAGAAGGAACTAAGTGAGTCTTTTGCAATGAAGGACATGGGGCTAGCAAAGCAAATACTAGGCATGCAGATTTTCCATGATAGAAAAACTAAGAAGATTTGGTTGTCATAGGAGAAATACATCGAGAAGGTATTGAAAAGGTTTAGTGTGAGTAATGCAAAGCCAGTTGGTTCTCCTCTTGCAGGTCACTTCAAGTTGTGCTCAGAACAGAGTTCGTCAAGTGATGTGGAGAAGGAGAAAATGTAAAAGGTTCCTTATGCTTCAGCAGTCGGAAGTTTAATGTATATAATGGTATGTATGAGACTGGACATCGTATATGTAGTTGGTGTTACTAGTAGATTTCTTGCAAATCCAAGCAAAGAGCATTGGGCAGTAGTGAAGTGGATTTATAGATATCTTAGAGGGAGCTCTAAGGTTTGTTTAAGCTTTGGAGGTGGACCACCTGTGTTGTAGGTTACACAAATGCAGATATGGCAAGAGATATAGATATAAGGAAGTCCACTTCAAGTTATGTACTTACTTTTGCTAGGGGAGCTGTGTCATGACAATCCAGATTGTAAAGGTGTATTGCTCTCTCCACCATAGAAGCAGAATATATTACTGCTATAGAGGTATGCAAAGAAATGTTATGGATAAAAGAATTCTTACAAGAATTAGGGGTGAAATAGAAAAACTATGTAGTGCATTTTGACAGTCAGAGTGCTATCTATTTGTGTAAGAACCCAATGTTTCATTCCAAGTCAAAGCATATAGATGTCAAATACCACTGGATTCGAAATGTATTTGAAAAGAAGTAATTGCAACTTCAGAAAATTCACACAGATGACAACGGAACAGACATGTTGATAAAGACCTTACTAAAAGAAAGATAGGAGATATGCCAACAGCTAGTTGATATAGCTTCATATTGAGGAGTCTTGGGACAACCTCCCTTATGAGCTGAAGGGGGAGGTTATTGGGCTGATAGCTAATATTCAACCCAAGGTGGGCTTTATTATCCCACAGCTCACTCCCTCTTAACCTAATCCTAATTTATATATTAGGGGGGTATGTGGTGGTTATAAAAAGAGGCAGAAAAAGGTAGCAACGAGACAGTTTTTGGCAGCCACGGGATTTCAAAGAAAAGGAGGAGAACAAGGCAGAAAACGAAGAAAAAGAAAGGGAAGAAGACAAGGACAACACAAAGAGACTGTTCTCAATCATCTAATAGTGCTTTTATCTCCGGTTAAATCAGATTTATAATAAATTCTTACTATGATTACTTGGGGAGAATTAGAGACGATTTATATATTGTGTATAGTGACATGATCCTTATATCTTAGTTATTCTCTTATAATTGTTGCTAGGGTTTTGGGCAAGAGATTGAGATTTATTGAGATTTATATATTCATTATTATTATAGTGGATTATCTCTAGTTTACCCCATAGTTTTTACCCTTCACATTCAAGAGATTTTTCATGTATATTTTGGTGTTCTATTTGATTTTAATTTTATTTAATTTCACTGCCAGCTAGTATTTATTCATATATAAAAATTATTTTTCTTTATATCCCAATCACTCTATTCCACTTAGAGCTGCTGCTGCCACGTGTCATTACTTCTTTGATTCAGTTGTCTTCAATTGATCTTCTTGTGGGTTTTGAAGACACTCGATTGATGGAGGAATAATTGCATGTCAACTTTATAGCTTCTGAGACAAGGTTGTCATCAATGATTGTATGGTACAGTAATTTGTCCATAATTTCAATGGTCTTCCACATGCACTAAACCTTCAGTAGTAATAAAAATGGGTTACTGCTGTAGTTTCTAGGTAATATAGATTGAAGGTAAATATGATGCTTGAGTGAGGACGAAGTGCATAACTATGTAGCAATGTGATATGATTCCGCTTTTTCACATCACAATGAACTCATTATTTTGTTACCTAAATGGCACTTCCCAATAGAACTGCCGTAGCATACCAAAGTGTGAAAAGACCACGTAAGTATATGAGACTCCCATCAATATATATATATATATATATATATATATATATATATATATACATGTATATGTATATATATATATATATATATACATGTATATGTATATATATATATATATATATACATATACATGTATATGTATATATATATATACATATACATGTATATGTATATATATATACATATATATATACATATACATGTATATGTATATATATATACATATATATATACATATACATGTATATGTATATATATATGTATATATATATACATATACATGTATATGTATATGTATATATATATATATACATATACATGTATATGTATATATATATGTATATATATATATATATATATAATTTTATCTATGTTGTCGAACTCTGATAATCTGGATCGCATATATATTTTTCAAGCTTTGTATCAAGATTTGTTCTCTGAAAGAAATTTTTTCTACTTATGCTATCATCTATTTAATAGCTTGATGTTGGGCATACAATTACCAGAAGCAAAGAATAAACCTGTGTTGTCCTGGGTTTGGCACAAACTTATTTGTTGTACTTACAGCTTTTGAAATGATATTTAACGAATTAATTTATATTTTAAAATAATTTTATTCAAGGTATGTGAAATTATATATATATATATATATATTTAAAACGAACATGTTAATTGTTCTGTCTTTCTTTTAGTCAATTTTTACGAGGTATCATTTCTACACCGGACAATAGAAGTAAAATGAAACGTTTCACATTTCTCCATTGTTGAGAGATTGTCACGTATGCTTTAATAAATTGTACTGCTTCTATAATTGCCTAATGTGTTTCTATTCTTATTTTTATATATATTAGAAATATATCTTATGATTGTACCTTACCGTGGTTCGCAAAGTACAGAACAAGATGTGACAAACCTTAGAAGCACTTGTTTGTGAAATGGAGCTGTTTAGAGTGGCATCTGACTGCCAACAAAATCCTAGAGAACTATGACTAATTTGGAAGGCTGCAGTTCAAGTTTTGACGAGGGTGAAGCTTGTTATCAGGTCGTGTGAATGAAATGTCACTCTACTGGTTGTGCTTCGTATGATGGTTAATTATATATTATTTATTATAATTAGATCATTTTAGTATTTTTTTTAAATTTTAAATTTATATTAGAATTTTTATAGTTATGAAAGTAAAATATTTAATCATATCTATTTTAACGTCATCAATTTTATCGATAAAAAATATAATACATGATAGTATTATAAAAAATGAGAGATAAAAATATAATTTTAGCATGCTTATTATATTTTTATTTATTATGTCTTAATTAAAAATTCTTAGTCAATTGTTGTGATGATGGTAGACGACGATGTTATTAGGGGTTACGAGTGGCTACTATGGTGGTTGACCTTACCAAGGCTAGGGCAATGGTTGTAATAGCGATGGAGCTTGAGTGACTTCTACGGCTTCTTGCAGAGAGATGAGGCAAAGAGGAAGAGGAGAGAGAATGACAAAAGAAGGTGAGGCAAAGAGTATCATGCCCCCAACCCGAAATCGATAATATTATAATTCAATAAACAATCCAGGATCCAAACACGCATTTGAGGCCACTAAGAAAACACTCAAGTCAAAATTCACCTATATAATCCACAATTTATAAAACCTGTGTAGTTTATAATCATACCATCATATCACTTAATGATTCACAAAATCCAAAGCCAACTCAACTAAACCCTAACCACATCATAAATCTATACAATTACAAACCCAACATGTATCACATGATTATATCATTACATAATTTAAACTTAATATTATCAAAATCCTAATATGAGAGATACTTTTCAAATATTTAAAAGATATATTTAGAGTTGTCGTTGATATTTCATTACACACAAAGGAACTTATACAACATCAAATTATCAAGTACGAAAGTTTTGCCTCGAAACCTTCTAGCTTTCTCTTGTCTCAACCCAATTTACATATTTTAACGAGTGATAAGCTATCCTGAAAAATTTATATAGCAATGAGGTGAGCATATAAAGCTCAACAAGTGACTAACATATCCATAACAAAGAGGATAGTTTTCAAAACATATCAAGGACGTATAAATATTTCAAAACATATCAAAGAACAAATATGAAATAGAAACTCAAATGACATATAGCAAAGGAGTAGGATTAGTTGGAGCATATCATTAACGTAAGTAGCATTTCGGATATGAATGGCATATGAAATGTTACAGAGTATATCAATAGCATTTGAAGCATTTCAGAATATATCAATGGCATAGGAAGCATTTCGGAGCATATCAAGGACGTATGAAATGTTTCAGAGCATATTAATAACAAATAAAATATTTTAAAATATATTAAAGAATAAATACGAAACAGAAGCTCAAACGTCGCATAACATTGCATTCATTTCATTCTTATCCAAAGCATGCATAGAAACAAAGCCAAAGCTTAGGATATCATGTCAAATAGATAGAAGGTGAAGTGAGATCTTAAATATAATCTCCCACGTCTGGGAGCATCATCCATCGACGTTTGGATGAAGCTAGAGAGGGCCAGCAGAGCATCGCGGGCTTTAAACACATACCCTTTACCATTTCTGACAAAGGTCTAGATAATCCCTTTACTATTTCTAGCAAAGGTTTAAATAATCCCTTTACCATTTTTGGCAAAGGTCCAAACAATCTCACAAACACTAGAGTATAAAAGGGTATTGTGAACAATAAGGTTAGTACATATCGAAAATATATACGGAACAATGGAATGTATGTGCCTATACGAAACATTGCGATACAAACATAAACTTTACATAATAAAATCAGGTATATAAATAATTAAAGGACAAGAGTATACAGAAATTTAAAGCAGTAATATAAAGCTCAACTAAAGTAAGGGTTTTAACTAAAATCAATTTCTAAAGATATGAAAGAAGAATAGTCGAAATCGATCAAAGCTTGATTCTGACAGAATTTGAGAGACTACTCATATAAATTATATAGATAACCAATTATACTCCATTTTATACAAAATTGATGTCATTTGAAAGATGTGCCAGTCTAGTTTTAATTAAATTAAGTTTTGTATGAATTGGAGTTTACTACAGGGAGTTACAAATAATTTTATAGCAAAATGTCTAAAAACATCTAAGTCTATTTTACTAAGTCCACAGGGTCGATGAAAATAGATGTTTTAGTTTCCAATTGTACTCCAAAAATTTCAAGTCAGGTAAACAAAGAAAGATTTTTGAGTATAGTTTCCAATAAATTATACTTTGCATGAATTTGAGTTCCCAACAGAAAGTTATAAGCAGTTAAGCAATAAGAGGTCAGAAATTACAGTCCCTCTTTTGCATAATTTGTAGGGTTAATTGAAACAGAAGTTTTGGTAGGTATTTAAACTCCAAATCATTCAATCTCAGTATCAAAATAAATATCTTTAAGTTTACTTTCAAATAAATTAGCTTTGCCTAAATTAGAGTTTAGTGCTAAAAATTAGGTCTGAAATAGTGCATAGAGGTCAAATTACCAAAAAATTATAGATTCAAGGCTTTGTATCAAAACAAAAGAAAGGTATGGTGCTATGCTGAAACCTTTTGAATTATGAAGAATTAAAATGAAAACAGAGATTATGATTTCTGTGGGATGAGGTTAGAATACTTGTCTTAAACAAATTTAAGTCCCAAAAGTATGGAATTGATGCAAAACCTCAAGCCAAAGTAAAGCTTTTTCTTCTTCTTCTTCTTCTTCTTCTTCTTATTCTCTTCTTCTTCTTCTTCTTCTTCTCACACTCTTACAAATTTTCAACGAAAAGGAAGGAGGTGAACACTCAAGCAATTGAAAACAAGGCTTGCTAAAGACTTTGCTAAGGCTTTTATCTCAATCTATTGCTTCTCAAAAAGTTGTATTCTCTGCTAAGAATTGAGGGGTATTTATAGACCCCAAGAGGATTCGGGTGCTTGGCGGTGCCATCATCCAGTCCAGCGGTACCACCGCCCAATCCTTCAGGTTCTAGGCGGTGCCACCACCAAGTCCGGTGGTTCCATCGCCTGGTCCTTCGAGTTCTGGGCGGTGCCATCGCCCGATCCGACGGTTCCACCGCCCGATCTTATGGGTCACTAGATGGGCTTCAAATTTAGCCCAAACTAGGTCATATTCGGGCCTAGTTGGCCCCTAACCAGAATATAGAATTATCCCTTTATCCTAACCCTAATTACATGTAAACTATACAACTGAAAACATAATCCTAAGCAAGTTTTAAACCGGCAAACGTTGAGTCTCCTTCCGGCGGACTTCCAATACACCCTCGGATTTCTTCCGACGGACTCTCAGCAGGCTCCCGATCTTGTGGCGAGTTTAGCGAGTAGCCGAGCCTTCTCGGTGATCTCTACAAGCCTCCAACGATCTCTTCGGTGGACTTCCGAAAACTTTGACAAGTCCTCGATTTATTCTCAGTTGATTCCGGTAGCATCTCCGATGAATCTTCGGATTCTCGAACACCCATCGAACTTGACTCCGGTAGACTTGCTTTATATTTTCAAGCTATCGTAGTTAATCCTACATACTTAACTCAATAATATGAATTAAATCAATTAACCCATCAATTGATTTCATCATCAAAATCCGAGATTCAACAATCTCCCCCTTTTTTATGATGACAATCAATTGATGACAGAGTTAAACATAACTCCCCCTATCTATATGCCATATTATGAGAAGATAAAAACACTTGAATTCAATCTCTTTGAATTCAAGCCTAAGCCGATAAGTTCTATCCGTTAAACTTATCGTTATTCTCAATATGCATGAGCAAATACGAAACTTCATATTTCTAATAATTTCAAGCTATGAAGATTATTTTCAAGTCAAATGATAAAAGACAATTATCATTTTAATAAGAGATATGAACTTTCAACATGAATCTCATGATATAAATGTAAGGCATTATCAAGCAATCTAAAAACTTGCAATATTCTCAAGGAGTTTTGTGATGTATTTAGGCCATTTACACATGCTCTTGCAATTCAGATAAGTCATGCTATCGATGCATATAATTCATATAAGACCTTTGCAATACACAAGCTTTTGCAATTTAAATAAGTCATGCTTTGACATGGGCATATAATTCATCAATCTTTTACTCATTCTTCTCACATTAATATAGGCTCTTGCAATTGATATAAGTCATGCTATCGATGCATACAAGACATTTGTATTAACACAAGCTTTTTGTAAGTCATATAAGTCATGCTATCACATTGGCATACAATTCATCAATCTTTTACTCATTCTTCTCCCTCTTTGTCATCAACAAAAAGGAGATGAGACTTTTAAGTATACAATTTGTGATTGAAAATTCACCATGAAGATTGATCATTCAGCATTCATAAGATTATACAAAATTTAGCTTATTAAACAGAATCCAAAATTCATCTTAGTAGAAAGAAATCAGCATTCATTCAAAATTCATCATATTTGAAAAATTCAACATTCGTTTAAAACAGCATGGCTTTCATACAAAAGAAAGAAGATGACTAAACTTTAAGTTGGCATTAAGAGTAATCATACAAGGCTCGCATGTCAAGGTAATAGAATAAGAAGGCATATCGATTAATCCTTAGGAAGAAATCCATAGTTCTTATACATGACATCTATTTTTTGATTCATTTGTCTAGTTCCTTCAAAATTTCAATTTGTTGAATTTGAATTTGCTCTTGCTATGATTTGAGTTGTTCATGTTGTGATTTGATCTAATGTAATTCTGCCATAATGAGTTCTTCAGAAGATGAAGCAGGAGCTGAAGGTGCTGCACCAAAGGGACTAAGAGAAAGAGATTCATTTCCCCTAAAAAATAGTGTTTCGGGATGTTCTATTGGTGGGGGAATTGGATCAGTCCTTCTAGTTTGCCTAACCCATATACCATTACTAAATGTGCACCTTAGTCTTTTCAGTAGATTTCTATTGATGGTGTTAAATCGATCAACTTGAATTATTTCTTCATCAGGCGAGACACAAATATCATAGGCAAGTATTAATCGAGTGATTAACCCCCCTTATGGTAACATAGTGTCTTTAGCTATTATATCTTGTATGTGTTGCTGGATTAAGTATCCAAAATAATTATGTTGTCCGGTCATAATCCAATACATGGTGCTTAGCTCTATTTGACTCATTTCATCAAAATAAAATTGCTTGGGAAGTAGTATGCTAGTCATGATGTGATGAAGAATTTTAGAGTTAAAGGGTAGTAAGTGCTCGCAACTTTTGGGTATCATGCCTAAGTTCGGATTTTCAAAAATAGTTTCTAAGGCTTCGGAGTAAGTTGCTCCGATTACATCGGCATCCCATTTATTTCTAAAGTAACAACTCTTATCCTTTTCAATAATTTCAATTAATTCATAAATAGTACTATCAAAGATTTAAATTTGTGTTCCTAAAAAGTAGGTACTTAGGCTATCGTTGTCCATACATAAGTTTGCATAAAATAGCCTCACTAACCTAGGATAAATTGGTTCATTGATTTGTAGGAGAGGTAAGACATCTAAATGTGCAAACCATCTAATGGGTTCTAGGTTTCCAAGTTCATCTAGATCAACATGTTTATCCTTATGTATAGTTCTTGTTTCGAAATTTGGAAATCTAAGAGCTACTTCATTAGATCTAAAAAGGTTTTAGTCATATGAATCTCCTTCTACCCTCTTTCGTTTTGTTCTTGTTGATCTCTTAGGTGCCATTATCTAAACATGATGATAGATCAAGAATATGAAACTATGAAGAATAGGCAAAATAATGAGAAGAGAAAGGAAATATTTCAGATTTTACCTTATATGGAGAATTCCTTGGAAGATAGAGAGCTTGAACTAACAAGAATCCCTCTCTTAGGCTTCTAAAGATTAGAATGAGGGTTAGAGAGGTTTAGAGAGTATTGTGGGAGTTCTAGGGAGAGTTCTCACGAGTTGGGGGTGGTTCCACTACCGGCCCTAACCCCTTCTCTTATAAGGGAGTTCTCGGGCGGTGCCACCGCCAATCTGAGCGGTGCCACTGCCTGGCGACCAAGCCCTCAGGCAGTGCTACTGTCGGTTCTGGCGGTGCCACCGCTGGCGTGCCAAAGAAGAGAAAGAAAAATTTTTTTTCCTCCCCCTTTTTATTTTTCAAAGGTGTTTGGTTCAAGATAGGATAGGATCTTGGATTGCGCTTTAAGATGTCATTTGGAATCGAAAGAGAAGGAAGAAATCAAATCCATGAAAAAATGGAAAGAGGATGAAAAACTCTTCGGAAAATACATTCAATCAAGCTTATTCTCAGGACAATTTAACATGCCTAATTCCCTTCTAATGAAGTCAAATTGGTCTTTATCTAAGGCTTTTGTAAAAATGTCTGCTAATTGATGTTTTTTATCAATAAACTCTAGAATGACATTATTGTTAAAGACATGATCGTGTATAAAATGATGCCTAGTCTTCCAATGTATTATCCATCCAAACAACTTGTGCACAATATGCACTTGCAGCAATGTATTCAACTTCCGTCGTAGATAGTGCAATTGAATTTTGTTTCTTGGAAGTCCAAGAAACAAGTGCATGTCCTAGAAATTGGCATGTTCCGGATGTACTTTTTTTATCTATCTTGCATCTGCCAAAATCGGCATCTGCATAAGCTATTAAATCGAATTTATCAGATTTCGGATACCACAATCCTAAATTCGGAGTTCCTTTAAGATATCTAAATATTCTTTTAACACTCTTAAGATGAGATAATTTAGGATTAGATTGAAACCTAGTGCAAAGTCCTACACTATACATGATATCTGATCTAGTCGCGGTGAGGTAAATTAGACTATCTATCATTCCCCTATATATTTTTTTATCAAACTTTTCGTCATTTTTATCCATATCTAACTTAGTCGAAATACTCATAGGAGTGTTTATTGCTTTTGAACCATCCATGTTAAATCTTTTCAACAATTCTAATGTATGTTTAGATTGATTAAGAAATATACCATCACTAAGTTGTTTAATTTGCAATCCTAAAAAGAAGATTAATTCACCCATTAAACTCATTTCAAATTCATGACTCATATACTTGGCAAATGATTCACATAGTGATTCATCGGAAAAACAAAAAATAATATCGTCAACTTAAATTTGCACAATAAGAAAATTATTTACAAAGTGTTTGATAAACAATGTATTATCAACCTTGCCTTTGGTAAAATTATTTGAAATAAGAAAGGAACTAAGCCTTTCATACCAAGCTCTAGGAGCTTGTTTCAAGCCATAGAGAGCCTTAGTCAATTTGAATACATGATTAGGAAGAAGAGATTTTTCAAATCCGGGAGGTTGTTCGACATATATTTCTTCGGAAATAAAACCATTCAAGAAGGCACTTTTGACATCCATTTGAAATAGTTTAAAAGTATTACTACTAACATAGGCAAGGAATATCCTAATGGCTTCTAATCTTACCACAGGAGCGAAGGTTTCTTCATAGTCGATACCTTCTTCTTGGTTAAAATCTTTGGCCACTAGTCTAGCCTTGTTTCTAACCACGATACCGTATTCATCTTGCTTGTTTTTAAAAACCCATTTAGTACCAATGACTAACTGGTCACTAGGTCTAGGAACAAGCTTCCATACATCATTCCTCTCAAATTGGTTCAATTCCTCTTGCATTGCAATAACCCAAGAATCATCTTTTAAGGCCTCGTCAATGCATTTAGGTTCGATTTGAGAAAGGAAGGTGACGTTAGTACAAAAATTCTTGAAAGAAGAATGAGTTTGAATCCCTTTTGATATATCTCCTAGAATTAGCTCATTTGGATGAGCATCCACATACATCCATTCCTTAGGTAAGGAAGAAGATGCATCCAAGTTGCTATTTTGAGGAGGGGGTTCATTTAAATTTAAAATTTCAAAACCAAGATCATCATTAAAATCATTTTTATTTAGCTCAAAAATTTCATTGAAAACTATATGAATAGACTCTTCTATAACTAAGGTTCTTTTGTTAAAAACACGAAAAGCCTTAGAAAAGGAAGAGTAACCAAGAAAGGTGCCTTCATCAAATTTGGCATCAAATTTTTCTAAAGCATCCTTTTCATTCAAAATAAAGCATCTGCAATCGAAAACTTTAAAATAAGAAACATTTGGTTTTTTGTTATTCTATAATTCATAGGGAGTTTTTGATAGAGATGGTCTTATTAGAACCCTATTTATGATATAGCAAGCCGTATTAACAGCTTCGGCCCAAAAATACTTGGGTAGACTATGTTCATTCAATAAAGTTCTTGCCATTTCTTGTAGGTTTCTATTTTTTCTTTCAACTACTCAATTTTGTTGAGGATTTCTTGGAGTAGAAAAGTTGTGGTTATATCCATTAGATTCACAAAAACTTTAGAAGTCACGGTTTTGAAATTCGCCACCATGATCACTCCGAATTGAAGAAATCATGAAGCCTTTTTCGTTTTGAGTGAGTTTACAAAATTTAGAGAAACATTTGAAACAATCACTTTTGTGAGCCAAGAAATAGGTCCAAGTGTATCTAGTATAGTCATCTACAATTACAAAGACATATTTACTTCCTCCTAAACTTGTTGTGTCAATTGGTCCAAATAAGTCTAAGTGGATTAATTGTAATGGTCTAGTAGTGCTAATTTTATTTTTTGGTTTGAAACTAGTTTTTATTTGTTTACCTAGTTGACGCACATCGCATACTTTGTCTTTAACAAACTTCATATTGGGAATCCCTCGTACTAATTCTCTAGATGAGATCTTAGATATTAGTTTTATACTTACATGGCCTAATCTCCTATGCCAAAGCCAAGCATCATCATTTAAAATGGAGAGGCACATTTCATTACTTAGTTCATCAAGGTTAATGGTATAGACATTATTTTATTTCAAAGCAATCATTGACATGTTATTGTTTGGTTTTTCAATAATGTACACATTAGACTCACATCTAATGATATAACCTTTATCGCATAATTGACTAATACTTAAAAGATTATATTTTAATCCATCAACTAGTAATACATCATCATCAATAGAAAATCTTAATTTGTTACCTATGGTTCTCTTGCCAATGATTTTGCTTTTGTTGTTGTCTCCGAAGGTGACGTACCCTTCTTCTTTGCTAGTGAGCATAGAGAAATTAGATGGATCTCCAGTCATGTGTCTTGAGCATCCAATATCGAGATACCATCTCTTGCTCCTAGCTTGTGGGTTTGTCTACAAAAAAGGATGGTTTTTAGGTACTCATTTGATTTTGGGTGCCTCAAAAATTGATCTACCAATTTGGTTATTCATTATTGAACTATTTATAGTTCTTTTAGGAACCCATATTAAGTTATGTGGACTAATTTTTCTAAATGGGCATTTGTAAGTAATATGTCCGGATTTACAATAAAAGTTATATTTCAAATAAGGTGAAACATGTAATGTGGGTCCTTTAATGAAAGTGGTAGGATTTTGGTGAGATCCTCTCACAAAAGCAATTCCACTTCTATTTGCAATGTGACCCTTGTTTGTAAGGATCATGTCCAATCCCTTACTACCGACCTTAAATTTGTTTAACGTCTCTTTAAGTAGCAAATTTTTATTTTTCATTACTTCTAAATGTTTACACTTAGAGCATGGAGGAGTTTGAAGACTATCAAGCTTATTTTGTAGTAAGACATGCTCTTTCTTTAAGATATTAAACTTCTTACTAATAGTTCTACACTCATCAAATAATTCGTGAAGAGCAATAGAAAGTTCATCGAAAGATAAATCTTCATTAATTAAATCACATACCTCTTCTCCTAAAGCCATTAGCGCGAAGTTTACCTCCTCTTTGTTACTAGCTTCTTCACTTTCGGAATCACTTGAATCATCCCAGGTCACTTTTAGAGCTTTCTTCTTCTTTTGTTGCTTATTCTTGGCTTGGGGGCATTCATTTTTTAAGTGCTCCGGCTTCTTGCATTCGTAGCATATCACTTGGTCCTTTTTATGTTCAAGTATGTTTTTGGTGTTAGTTTTAAATTTATTCTTTCTTATAAATTTTTAAAATTTTTGAGTTAAAAGTGCAATGTCATTGTCATTGTCCTCTTCACTTGATGTTCCTTTCAAGTGGTCTTCTTGTGATATGAGCGCTATATCATTCCTGTTCTTTAGAAGGGGGTTCTCGAGCTCTTCATGAGAATGACATGTCATTTCGTAGGTCATTAGAGACCCAATAAGTTCTTCAAGAGGAAATGTTTTAAGGTCCTTGACCTCTTGAATGACCATAACTTTTGGATCCCAAATTTTAGGAAGGGATCTTAAGATTTTAGTTACAAGTTCAAAGTTAGAAAAATCTTTACCAAGAGCTTTGAGTCCATTGATGACATCTGTGAAACGGGTGTACATGTCTCCGATAGACTCACTTGGTTTCATTTGAAAAAGTTCATAAGAGTACACAAGAATGTTGATTTTGGATTCTTTCACTCGGCTAGTGCCTTCATGAGTGACCTCAAGAGTTCTCTAAATATCAAAAGTTGAATCAAATATTGAAACACGATTGAATTCATTTTTGTCTAATGCACAAAACATGGCATTCATAGCCTTTACGTTTAAAGCAAAAGCCTTCTTCTCCGATTCATCCCATTCGCTCATCGGAAGAGAAGATTTTTGAAATCTATTTTCGATAATAGTCTAAAGCTCGAAATCCATGGAAATGAGGAAGATCCTCATACGAGTTTTCCAATATATGTAATCTAACCCATTAAACATAGGTGGACGTGTAATAGAATGACCCTCATGCATGCCGGAATAAGCAATCTCTCTTGGGAATTAAACCAAATATGAGAGTGAGCCTAACTCTGATACCAATTGTTAGGATTGGAGCGACACTAAGAGGGGGTGAATTAGTGCAGCGAAATAAAACTTGTAAGTTTGAAAACAAATTTGTAAATGTGAGGAGATTTTGATTTGACGGTAACTTGAGTAAAGTGAGAAGATGAAAACAAAAGCTTACTATAGTGTAAATAATAATTTCAGAAAGGTAAGTACTCACACATTCAAGGAAGACACCAATTTAAAGTGGTTCGGCCAAATGACCTACATCCACTTGTGAAGCCTTTTTCGATGAGGCTCCCAACTTCCACTAGCAAATCACTTTGAAGGGGAAGGACAAATACCCCTCTTACAACCTTTCACAAGTGGTTCACACTCTTACAAATTTTGAACGAAAAGGAAGGAGGTGAACACTCAAGCAATTAAAAATAAGGCTTGTTAAAGACTTTGTTAAGGCTTTTATCTCAATCTATTGCTTCTCAAAAAGTTGTATTCTTTGCTGAGAATTGAGGGGTATTTATAGACCCCAAAAGGATTCAAATTTGAGCTCCAAATTTGAATTCTCTTAGGTTTCCAAAGCTAGCGGTGCCACTGCCTGTCGGTGGTGGTGCCACCGCCTGTCAATGTCATATTGACCATTTACTAGCGGTGCCATCGCCTGTCGGTGGCGGTGCCACCGCCCGACCATTCGGGTGATGGGCGGTGCCACCGCCCAGTCTAGCGGTACCACCGCCCGATCCTTTGGGTTCTGGGCGGTGCCACCGCTCGGTCCTTCGAGTTCTGGGTGGTGCCACTGCCCGGTCCGACGGTTCCACCGCTCGACCTTACGGGTCATTGGATGGGCTTCAAATCTAGCCCAAACCAGGTCATATTCGGGCCCAATTGGCCCCTAACCAGAATATAGTATTATCCCTTAATCTTAACCCTAATTACATGTAAACTACATAACTGAAAACATAGTCCTAAGCAAGTTTTTAATAGGCAAACGTTGAGTCTCCTTCCGGCGAGCTTTCCGGCAATCTTCCGACGGACTTCTGATACACCCTCGGATTTCTTCCGGCGGACTCCCAGTAGGCTCCCGATCTTGTGGCGAGTTCAGCGAGTAGCCGAGCCTTCTCGATGATCTCTGCGAACCTCCGACGATCTCTTCGGTAGACTTCGAAAAACTTTGACAAGTCCTATATTTCTTCTCGGTTGGTTCCGGCAGCATCTCCGATGAATTTTTGGATTCTTGAACACCCATTGAACTTGACTCCGATAGACTTGCTTTATGTTTTCAAGCTATCATAGTTAATCCTGCACACTTAACTCAATAATATGGATTAGATCAATTAACCCATAAATTGATTTTATCATCAAAATCTGAGATTCAATAATAATTTTATAGACAGGAAAGTTACAGCCCGATTAGCTTACCACATCGAATATTGTGCCAAATTTGATGTCAAGGTCGCCGAAGGATGAATTTTAACCTGTGATAGTAAGTGCTCAAAGATAAAACTGACCTTGTAGGGCCAAGAATTGCTTGTGGATTTCTTTTTACTACTCTTAGAAGACTATGAAGTGGTGCTTGGAATTGAGTGGTTATCAACCCTAGGTGATATTTCCTAGAACTTTTCTAAACTAATTATGAAGTTTTTTATTCATAGAAAGTAGGTTATCCTTAAGGAAAGACGCGGAGGTAAGGTTACAACTATCACTAGCCATCGGATGGAGCAGGTTCTTCGGAAGACACACACCGAATTTTTGGTGCAATTGCGGAACATTGAAAATGAAATGACAGTGCACATTCCAACTGAAAATATTGATTCATTGCTCAAAGAGTTTGCTGATGTCTTTGTAGAGCCACAAGGACTTCCACCTCTTCGACATCGTGATCGTCGAATTATGATATTACCCGGGAAAGCACCAACCAACGTCCAGCCCTATAGATATCCACATTTCCAAAAGGCAGAGATAGAGAGATTGTCACAGAGATGCTTGAAATAGGGGTTATAAAAGCCAGTGTTAGCCCATATTCCTCCCTAGTCTTACTGGTTAGAAAGAAGGATGGCTCATAGCGGATGTGTATAGACTACATAGCACTTAAACACTATTATGGTGAAAGATAAATATCCTATTCCAGTAATGGATGAACTGTTGGACGAATTGGGAGGAGCTTAGGTTTTCACTAAATTAGACCTACGATCAGGCTATCATCAAATCAGAATACATGAAGGTGATATTCCAAAAATTGCCTTCAGGACACAATGGTTATTATGAGTTTCTAGTGATGCCTTTTGGGTTAACCAATGTGCCCTCTACCTTTCAAAGTTTAATGAATGATATATTTTGGACTAATCTTCATAAGTTTGTTCTAGTTTTCTTTGATGATATTTTGATATATAGTCCTTCCCTAGAGAGTCATTTATTACATTTACAAATTATCTTTAATATTCTTCGTGAGCATGATCTTTTTATCAAGAAATCCAAGTGCAGTTTTGGACAACCAGAGGTTAAGTATCTTGGCTATATCATTTCTCAAAAGGGTGTTGTAGTTGATCCTTCAGAAATATAAGTGATGAAAGACTAGCCAATTCCAAAGTTAATCAAAGCTTTAAATGGGTTCTTGGGACAACTAGCTATTACCGAAAGTTTGTGAAGGATTACAACAAAATTAGTGCCCCCTTGACGTCACTTCTGAAGAAAGATACATTCAGATGGTTAGAAGAGGCAACCCAGGTATTTAATTTCTTGAAAATTGCAATGACTACTACACTAGTGCTTGTTATTCCCGATTTTAATAAGTTGTTTGTGATTGAATCTGATGCTTCTAGAGCTAGTATAGGGGTTGTATTAATGTAGGAAGGTCAGCCTATCGCTTATGCTAGTAAGGCTCTTTCCCCTTCTCATTTGAGTTTATCTATTTATGACAAGGAGATGCTATCCATTATACATGCAGTCACAAAATGGAGACCCTACCTAATTGGCCGACGGTTTCAAATATGCACTAATCATGAAAGCCTTAAATATTTTCTAAGGCAAAATATTTCTTCTTTAGAGCAATAGAAACAGGTCTCAAAGCTACTAGGATTTGATTATGAGATCATTTATAAAAAAGGGAGCGTGAATCTAGTTGCAGATGTACTCTCACGCCTACCAGAATAAGCTGAAGTAATAGCTATTTCTATTCCTATTTGTGAGACTTGTGAGAATGGTCAGATGATCTTGAGATCCAAAATATCATTAAAAAACTAGAAGAAGCTCCAAGTTCTGTCCCAAATTATAGTTGGGATTCGGTGGACTTGTGCTATAAAGGTCGAATAGTTATAGCACCACATTCTTTTTGCTAGGAGATAATTCTGAAGGAATTCCATTCATCACCAATTGCTAGTAATTCCGGATTTCTCTGCACTTATAAGCATGTCCAACAACTTTTTTAATGGATAGGTATGAAACATTTTATCAAGAAATTTGTTGCTGAATGTGATGTTTGCCAGCAACATAAAAGTGAGACAGTAGCCACCCTAGGCTTGCTACAACCCCTCCCTATTCCTGAAGCTACTTGGGCCGAAATATCTATGAATTTCATTGATGAACTCCCACCATCTCAAGAAAAAAGTACTATATTTATAGTTATGGATAGGCTTACAAAGTATGCTCATTTCTTTGCTTTACGACATCCTTATACTATTGCTTGCTCGTATTTTTATGAAAAACATAGCTAAATTACATGGCAGTCCCATTCTATTATTAGTGATATATATAAGGTTTTTACTATTAGGATTAAGAGCACTAAGAGGGGGAGGGGGGGGGGTGAATTAGTGCAGCGGAAATCTTTCAACGATAAAACACGTTCGAACGATAAAAACGATTTCGGTGTGAAAGCCGATCCTAAGATTACTTCAACTTAAGGTCAAGCGAGATGACGTTGAAATCAATCTATGAAGGCAGTTTGCAGTTACGATGAAAACCAGAATATAAGCACAAACTGAAATACGACGTTCGTACGAAGAAGCTGATTTACGTCTAAATGCTGATTCGGAAAGTGCAAAGCTTAAAACCCGATCGTATAAGCGCAGAAAGCAGTAAGCTTTAGAGGAGGTTTGCAGTAAAGATAATATGCTCAAAGTAAATGCAAACCGAGATTTAGAGTGGTTCGGTCAATCTTGACCTACTCCACTTTTGGCTTCCTCCACCGACGAGGTCACCGACGTCAACTAGAGGCCTTCCTTCAATAGGCAAAGGCCAACCACCCTTTTACAGTTTCACTCCTTTTGATGGGCTTAGGAGACAACCCTTACAGAATTTTCTCTCCTCTCTTTACAACTCAGAACTTGGAAGAAAAGAGGGAGAAGAACTTTTGGCCTTTACAACAATTTTGAGCTCTAAGAATCACAGAAAAAGATCAAGATTTCGGTGTGTATTCTGTGCTTTCTTAGTGCTGAATGGGTGGGGTATTTATAGGCCCCAACCCAGTTCAAATTTGGAGCTCAAAACTGTCAATTCCCGGAATTCCGAGATCAGGCGGTTGCACCTCCTGACTAGGGCGGTTGCACCGCCTGGCAGAGCTCGAAGACTGAGCCTCTAGGCAGTGCTACCTCTTGTCAGGGGTGGTTGCACATCTTGCCAGAGCTCGAAGACCGAGCTCAGGCGGTTGCACCTCCTGATTGAGGCGGTTGCACAGCCTGGCAGAGTTCGAAGACCGAGCTCAGGCGGTGCCACCTCCTGTCAGGGGAGGTTGCACCGCCCAGTCTCGCTCAGAGACTGAGCCTAGGCAGTGCCACCTCCTGGCTGGGGCAGTTGCACCGCCCAGTCTCGCTGGGAGACTTAGCCCAGGCGGTGCCACCTCCTGGCTTGGGCGGTTGCACCTCCCACAACAATCAGGGTCCGAATGGGTTGATCCATTCGGCCCAATTTGGGTTTGTTTAGGGGCCCAATTGCCCCAAGATTAAGTTAATGGGATCACCTCCCATTTCCAACTTAATCATTATGCTAACTACGATAATTCCTAAGACAATTTCTGCAGCTTGCTCCGGTGCGTTTCCGGCGAACTTCCGTCGATCATCCGATGAACCCTCGGTGATGCTCCTGCGGACTACTGGCAAACTCCTGGACTTGCGACGATCAACTTGGCGAGTTCCGATGAGCTTCTTTTGGAAAGCTTATGGACTTCTCGGATTTGTTTCCGCAGAACCTCCGACGACTGTCCGAACTTCCGTCGAACTCTCGAACTCCCAACATGATCATTGTCTTGACTCCAGCGCAACTCCTGCTGCATGTCTTTCTTCCATCATAGTTAATCCTGCACACTTAAAACAAAACTTCGATCGAGACAATTAATCCTAAGCAATTAACCAAGTTGTCCGGCATGTCATTGGTCCCTCGACGCTTCGTCCGATTCTTCGGCGCATCGTCCTCTCCTGCAGCATATTGCCCAATCGGCTAGTTGACTCCACAACTCCGATATCCTTGGCACAATACCCGCTCTTCTTAGCCTAATGCCTGAGTCCACGGCTCGATGCCTTCTGTCGATACGTCGACCGATCCACCGGCCCGACGTCCAATCTTCTAACATGTTCCTCCGGCACAACATGATTTTCCTGCTTTAATTGTCTCATCCTGATCGAAGCATCCTGCATCACTCAAAACGCAAATTAAATCAGAAACATATATCAAGTAGTTTCATCATCAAAATATGAGATTCAACAATCTCCCTCTTTTTGATGATGACAACTACTTGATGACAGAGTTAACCTTAACTCCCGGAGTTTAAACAAACTCCCCCTATCAATATGCCATATTGATAGAATCTTGAATTCAAACTGAATTCAAGTCATTGCAATATTCATCATGAATACTTGCAACACGTCATCATGAACTTATGCATAAACTTATGCATAACATGTCATATCATCAACATACTTCTCCCCCTTTGTCATCAAAAAAAAGGAGAAGCACCACAATCAAATGTTTGTGATATTGGTTCAACTCATTGTATGAGAAACATAATATCAAGTTTTATCATCATGCAAGTTTGCTATTATCAAATATCAACATGTAAAATTGCGATGTAAGCTTTTGATATCATAATGCAAACATTTCAAGTGTTTATCAATTGTAGCATTTCATCACATGGTAAGATATCAACGCGTAAAATTATGATACAAGTTCTTGACATCTTAACACATGATGCAAACATGGCATAATGCAAATTTGGCAATCATAGCATCAATGTTCATAGCATCAATTCATATATTTCTCCTCCTTTGTCGTCAACAAAAAGGAGAATGATATAAGCAAATTTTAAATATAAGTGCGATGCCATAAGTAGGTTCATGTCATTTTTCAACAAAGAGTGATAAGATACCAAATATTCAAACATTTCAAGGAAAACATGACATGTAGATAGCTTTGAAAACTTCTTCCATTTTATTTGTTATTTGCTTTTTGCATGAAGGAGGAAAGCTATTTCTGAGCTTACTCGAATTAAGTTAAAATTGATAAGATATTAAAGCACGCTTCATTTTTACAAGTATCAAGATATGTATGTGAATCAAATCCTTGTACGTAAAAATGACTTCTTTTTTCAAGAAGGAATTTATAAGCAGGAATCATTTCATCAAATCCATTTCTCAAAACAAAATATTGTTCACATGATAAGTGTATGAGAGATGTATTTGCTAGTTGATTCCATATGTCAAAAATCAATGATATGAATTAAACTTGATATGACATATGCTTATTAAGTCTGGAAGAGGATAATTCGAAAATCTAATTGTTAGGATACCAATAGTTAAGAGAATCCGAAAATGAAATTAACACTTTCATGCATTCGGACAAGGCTGTGCTATTGATTTTCAAATACAATCATGAGGACAAAACATGCTTATTATCATGGAAATTTTTGTATCCAAAGCACATAATTTCCAACCTGTTATTAGGGCATGTAATTGTGTAAAATCATCATGGCAATCGAGTGATTTGATCATTCAATCAAGAAAGTCTGAAAATTAATTTTAACAAGTTCAATCATTCGGACATATTTTTGCCATAGTTTTTCAAATGCAATCATGAAGATAAGACATGCTCATCATCATGATAGTACGATAGCAAGTTTACAATATACAAGCTAGCAAAAAATTTTCAACATTTTAAGACATGCAAGCTAGCAATTTTCTCTTTGAGATATGCACATTAGCAACTCTTTCTCCCCCTATGTCATTGGCAAAAAGAAGGGAAAAACCCTTTACATCAATTTCTAAATCATGACAAAGGTAAGTAATCATTCTTATTTGTGCATCATTATAGTTTCAATGCACAAATTCATTAACATTACATTTCATTTTTTTATGCACGATACCGAAAAATCAATCATCATTTTGAGCATATCAAACATGATATTCAAGCATTCATGATATATCATTTTGGCAACATGATCATAGATATTCAAACGATGGTATCGAAATGTCAGAATTCATTACATCCTATTATGCATGATCATTAACTCTTCATTTTTATTTCATGCATTATTTCATTTCATCTCATAAGGAATATCAAGACGAGTTATTGGATGATGAGATAAATATTTTATGAATACACGGAATTGTATAAAAATCATATCATAAGTGTTTCATGTATTCATATTATCACATGAAGCATATTATCATTTTTGAGATTCATAACATGAATAACGTTATTACTATTTTATCAAAATCAATTTCGAGATTCACACAATATCATGAAATCATTAATCTCGACAAGATGGGAAAAGCATTTTCTTTTTAAGTGATTCTTTTAACACATCATAAAAAACTCATTCATAATTCAAGTGATTTACAAGATATCATAAATGAATTTATCACTTGTATTTCATCAAAATCGAGAACTCTAGATATAGAAAATGATTGAAGCATTTAACATGATTGAAGCATGATTCATATTTAAAATGTATCTTATGTCGTAAATACGAATCAAGCATTTGTCAAGTCTGAGATCATCCTCAAAATTACATTCAATAAATTCATATATGAGAAGCATAGATTTTTGAAAAATCAATAAGATAGAGGATTACATTTCATTTTTATAAATTTCTATTCATGTGATTTGCTTCTTATGAGCATGCCTTTGCTTTAAAAAAAATGTCAACCTTCAAGATAGAAAGGTAAATTTCGTAAAATAAATTATCAAGCATGATTCCATGATAACATCCTTTTTATATCTTGATATTCATTATCAAATATGATTTCAAAAAGTATGTTCAAGAGAAATCATTAAGACCAAATGCATGATATACTCATTTAATTTCAGAATGTTCATCATGTTTATTTTCATGAGATTCACAATATTGGTAAAATAAATTCATTAATCTCAATAGGATATAAATTTCATTACAATTGATTTCATGTGAGGGTGTTCAAGTCTTTTTGTGAAAACATGTATCATCATTTAAAATCGAAACATAAGTTTCATCATAAAGCCGTCAAGACCAAACACATCAAAAATAAAACATCATGATATCACATCTATCATCAAAAGACTATCAAGAAATTCATTCATAGATGTACATGCACTATGTCATATTAATATGTCATGAGAATGTCATCTTAATTCGTCAAAAAAATGATTAAACCAAAAACATGTTAATCCAAAATGAGAGTTTCAAATCATTTACTTCAAAAGCTCATGCATGACATAAAATCATCAAAAGCATTATCACATATCATATAACTATCATCCATAATGTTGCATACATCATTCAACATTTCAAAACATGCACGAAACCTTAGCAATATACTTTTCATGATCAAATTTTTAATTCTTCAAAGATGCTAAAAAGAAAAACATGATATAATTTTTGAAAAATAATTTTTATTTCCTATTCCTACTATCTAAATTAAGCAATCATGAAAAACTTCAAGTAATTTCAAAATAATTCAAGAGAGTTGAGTTACTTACCATGTAGTCGAAGCCCGTCAAAGCCCAATTTACCGTTTCACCTTTGGAAGTTCTTGAATCATCCTTGGTTGCCTTCCTCTTCTTTGGCCTTTTCCTTCGTTCAAGTTCATTGTCTATTTTAGATTTTTGTTTAATAAACTTATTAAGATTTAGTGTTCGAAGTTCAAGTTCATCATTGTCCTCATCACTTGAGTCATTGCTCAAGTGGTATTCATTTGTCTGGAGTTCCAAATCCTTCCTGTTCTTTGGAAGGTGATTTTGTTCATCATGTTCATCATGTGCATTGTGCACCATTTCATATGTCATCAACGAACCAATTAGTTCTTCAAGTGGTAAGTTGTTTAGGTTTTTAGCTTCTTGTATTGCAGTTACTTTTGAATCTCACTTCTTAGAAAGAGAACGCAAAATCTTGTTTACGAGTTCAAAATCCGAAAAATATTTTCCAAGAGCTCTTAAACTATTGACGACATCCGTGAAACGGGTGTACATGTCGCCTATAGTCTCGCTTGGTTGCATTCGAAAAAGCTCAAAATCATGCAATAAAATGTTAACTTTCGAGTCTTTGACTCTACTAGTTCCCTCGTGCGTGATTTCAAGTGTTCACCAAATGTCAAAAGCTGTTTCGCACATAGAAATCCGGTTGAACTCATTTTTGTCCAAAGCGTAAAATAAGGCATTCATAGCCTTTGCGTTTAAAGAAAAATACTTCTTCTCCAAATCCGGCCATTCGTTCATCGGTTTAGAGGGAAGTTGAAAACCGTTTTCAACGATATTCCACAAATCCAAATTCATAGAAATCAAGAAAACTCTCATTCGAGTTTTCCAATAAGTGTAGTCCAATCCGTTAAACAACGGTGGATGAACAACCGATAAGCCCTCTTGGTTTCCGGCGTATGCCATCTCTCTTGGGTTTTAATCCGTTTGAGAGTTAACCCCGCTCTGATACCAATTGTTAGGATCAAGAGCACTAAGAGGGCGGGGGTGAATTAGTGCAGCGGAAATCTTTCAACGATAAAACACGTTCGAACGATAAAAACAATTTCGGTGTGAAAGCCGATCCTAAGATTACTTCAACTTAAGATCAAGCGAGATGATGTTGAAATCAATCTATGAAGGCTGTTTGCAGTTATGATGAAAACCAAAATATAAGCGCAAACTGAAATACGACGTTCGTACGAAGAAGCTGATTTACGTCTAAATGCTGATTCGGAAAGTGCAAAGCTTAAAACCCGATCGTATAAGCACAGAAAGCAGTAAGCTTTAGAGGAGGTTTACAGTAAACATAATATGCTCAAAGTAAATGCAAACTGAGATTTAGAGTGGTTCGGTCAATCTTGACCAACTCCACTTTTGGCTTCCTCCACCGACAAGGTCACCGACGTCAACTAGAGGTCTTCCTTCAATAGGCGAAGGCCAACCACCCTTTTATAGTTTCACTCCTTTTGACGGGCTTAGGAGACAACCCTTACAGAATTTTCTCTCCTCTCTTTACAACTCAGAACTAGGAAGAAAAGAGGGAGAAGAACTTTTGGCCTTTACAACAATTTTGAGCTCTAAGAATCATAGAAAAAGATCAAGATTTCGGTGTGTATTCTATGCTTTCTTAGTGCTGAATGGATGGGGTATTTATAGGCCCAACCCAGTTCAAATTTGGAGCTCAAAACTGTCAATTCCCGAAATTCCGGGATCAGGCGGTTGCACCTCCTGATTGGGGCAGTTGCACCGCCTGGTAGAGCTCGAAGACTGAGCCTCTGGGCGGTGCTACCTCTTGTCAGGGACAGTTGCACCTCTTGCCAGAGCTCGAAGACCGAGCTCAGGCAGTTGCACCTCCTGACTGAGGCAGTTGCACCGCTTAGCAAAGCTCGAAGACCGAGCTCAAGCGGTGCCACCTCCTGTCGGGGGAGGTTGCACCGCCCAATCTCGCTCGGAGACTGAGCCCAGGCAGTGCCACCTCCTGGCTGGGGCGGTTGCACTACCCAGTCTCGCTGGGAGACTTAGCCTACGTGGTGCCATCTCCTGGCTTGGGCGGTTGCATCTCCCACAGCAATCAGGGTCCGAATGGGTTGATCCATTCGACCCAATTTGGGTTTGTTTAGGGGCCCAATTGCCCCAAGATTAAGTTAATGGGATCACCTCCCATTTCCAACTTAATCATTGTGCTAACTACGATAATTCCTAAGACAATTTCTGCAGCTTGCTCTGGTGCGTCAATCGCTTCTTCCGGCGAGTTTCCGGCGAACTTCCGTCGATCATCCGATGTACCCTCGGTGATGCTCCTGCGGACTTCTGGCAAACTCCTGGACTTGCGACGATCCACTTGGCGAGTTCCGATGAGCTTCTTTTGGAAAGCTTTTGGACTTCTCGGATTTATTCCCGTAGAACCTTCGACGACTGTTCGAACTTCCGTCGAACTCTCGAACTCCCAAAGTGATCATTGTCTTGACTCCGGCGCAACTCCTGTTGCATGTCTTTCTTCCATCGTAGTTCATCCTGCACACTTAAAACAAAACTTCGATCGAGACAATTAATCCTAAGCAATTAACCAAGTTGTCCGGCATGTCATTGGTCCCTCGACGCTTCGTCCGATTCTTCGGCGCATCGTCCTCTCCTGCAGCCTATTGCCCAATCGACTAGTTAACTCCGCAACTCCGATATCCTTGGCACAATACCCGCTCTTCTTGGCCTGATGCCCGAGTCCACGGCCCGAAGCCTTCTGTCGATACGTCGACCGATCCACCGGCCCTACGTCCAATCTTCTGACATGTTCTTCCGACACAACATGATTTTCCTGCTTTAATTGTCTCATCCTGATCAAAGCATCCTGCGTCACTCAAAACGCAGATTAAATCATAAACATATATCAAGTAGTTTCATCATCAAAATACGAGATTCAACATTTACTAGCTCCTTTTGGATAGAGCTTTTCCATTTACAGGGTACTCAGCTGAATATGAGCACTGTTTATCATCTACAAATAGATGGAAAAACTGAAGTGGTAAATAGGTGCCTAGAAAATTATCTCAGATACTTTACTAGTGACAAGCCGAAGGAATGGATTAAATGGCTTCCCTAGGCGGAGTGGTGGTATAACACATCTTACCATTCTTCTATTAAGATGACTCCCTTTGAAGTAGTTTATGGTCAACCCCCACCTACAATTACAAAATATATACCTGGTTCTTCGTAAGTTGATCAAGTGGACAAGGAATTGATGGATAGAGATAAGATTATTTAGCTTTTAAAGGATAATCTCACAATCATACAATCAAGAATGAAACAACAAGCTGACAAATATCGAAGTGAATGAGAATTTACAGTGGGTGATTGGGTTTTCCTTCGTCTTCAACCCCACAAGCAAACTTCCATAAAGGTCTGATCTTCCATGAAGCTATCTCCTCAATTTTTTGGACCTTATAAGGTATTAGAATATATTAGACCAGTTGCCTACCGTCTGGATTTGCCTGCTAGCTCTAAAATACATCCAGTTTTCATGTTTCATACTTTAAGAGGAAGTTGGGTGAAGATGAGATAGTGCAACACCATTTGCTAGATACCTCTACTATTAAGGAAGTTCAAGCTCAACCACAAGCCACACTTGATTGATGAGTTGTAATATACCGCAGACATCCTATGACTGAAGTGCTAGTGTAATGGATCAATTTACCAAAGGAAGATGCCATATGGGAGTCCTACAGAGCACTAAAAGAGAAGTTTCCAAAATTTAATGCTACTCAGCCTTGAGAACAAGGTTGAATTTAAGGAGGAGGAAATGTTAGGGTCCTTTTATTTTCTGAGCTTTTAAATAATGTTATTTGAGTCTTTTTAGTTTAGTTAGAGTCAGAACTCTATAAGTAGAGATGTAACTGTTCCTTTTGGCAATCAAGAAAATATTATTCAATCTTTTGATAAAACCCTCGGAGGTCAATCCCCTCGAAGTGATCAAGGAGGTTGATCCCCTTGAAGTGATTATCCCCTTTCCTTTCTTTCTTTGATGATAAGACCCTAGGGTCTTATCATATAAATATCCCAGCTATTCCTACATGGAGTAGCAAATATTGAGCACGAAATTAAGTTGAAAGGGGGGAAAGAATACTTAAGAAAAATTATGTAATCTCTCTTAGGATTTAGAGTCCCTTCTTCCTAGTATTTAGAAAGTTCTTCTAAAAGAAGAAGTGAGGTCTAAGAAAGAGTGATTATAAGAGTTGTCTCCTAAACTTGTGAAAAGGAGAAAGAGTGTAAAAGGGTAGTTGATCTTTGCCCATTGAAGGAAGATCAGTAGTTGTCTCCCAAGAATTTTGGGCTGTGGTACCACTCCTGTCAGGTGATGGTACCGTCGGTAGTTATTGCTGCCAGCGGTGGTACCGCCCCTGTCAGGTGGTGGTATCGCCAGAGCTCAGTCTTCAAGCATTGTCAAGCGGTAGTACTGCCCAGTAATGGCGATAGTACTGCTAGGACCTCAAAAATCCGGGCGGACCTCCATTTTCAAACTCATTAGGGCCTATAAAAACCCCATCCTTTCCTGCATAAAAGGGCATAAAAACTTAATTTAATCTTAAGTCATGGAGGCCTTAAAGTGTTGTAAAAGCTAGAGTTCTCCTCCTTCTTTCTAAGTGTTAAGATCATTTAAGAGAGGAGTGAAACTTGTAAGGGTTGTCTCATAAGCCCAACAAAAGGAGAAAAGCTATAAAAGGGTGGTTGGCCTTCGCCTATTAAAGGAAGGCCTCTAATGGACGCCGGTGATCTCACGAAGGAGGAAGCCGAAAGTGGATGTAGGTCACTTTGCATTTACTTTGCATTTAAGAGAGGACGCCGGTGATCTCATCGAAGGCCTCTAAAACTCAGTTTGCATTTACTTTGAGTAACTTTCCTTTATAGCAAACTACCTCTCCTCCTTACTATGCTTTAACTCTGTCTACATATGCTTTGACGTAAACATCTTTTGAGATCGGCTTTAATCATATGAAGACTTTACGAAATCGACACCTTTCATTTGTGTGATTTGCATTACTGCAAATCACCTTAGTCTTTTCTTAAAAGCTTTCAAGTTCAAATTCTTTCCTAGAAGGACTGAATCGAAACCATTCTCGTCAGAATCGATTTTAATCGAAATAAGTTTTCTGAAATTGCATAAGTTTTTCATTGCACTAATTCACCCCCCCTCTTAGTGCACTCTTGATCCTAACAATTAGTATCAGAGTAAGGTTCACTCTCAGTTGGTTTAAAACCCAAGAGAGATGGCATTTGCCGGCAACCAAGAGGGTCACTCAATTACACATTTACCTATGTTCAATAGAACAGATTATATATATTGGAAGACTAGAATGAGGATTTTTCTGATTTCTATGGATTTTGAGCTATGGAACATTATCGAAAATGGTTTTCAAAAGTCTTCTCTTCTAATGAATGATTGGAATGAGTTGGAGAAGAAGGCTTTCGTTTAAACGCCAAGGCTATGAATGCCTTGTTTTGTGCCTTATATAAAAACGAGTTCAATCGAGTTTTTATATGTGAAATGATTTTTGATATTTGGCAGACACTCGAAGTTACTCATAAGGGCACTAGTAGAGTAAAGGAGTCAAAAATTAATCTTTTAGTCTATACTTATGAGTTGTTTCGGATGAAACCGAGTGAGACCATTGGAGATATGTACACCCGATTTACGGATGTCATCAATGGTCTAAAAGGACTTAGTAAAAGTTTCTTATATTTTGAACTTGTTAATAAAATCTTAAGATCCATTCCAAAGAGATTGGACCCTAAAGTAACGGTCATTCAAGAGGCCAAGAATTTAAATAACTTTCCTCTCAAAGAACTAATCGGGTCACTAATGACCTATGAGATGACTTGTAATGCTCATGATGAGCTTGAGAACAACCTTCCAAAGAACAGGAAGGATATAGCACTAACAACTCAAGAAGACCACTTGAAAGAAAATTCAAGTGATGAGGACTATGATGATGACTTGGCACTCTTGACTAGAAAGTTCAAAAAATTCATAAAAATGAATAAATTTAGAAATGACACTAAAAATAAATTTGAACCCAAGAAAGAACAAGTCATATGCTACGAATGCAAGAAGCCGGGATATTTCAAAAGCGAATGTCTCTAAGCAAAGAAGAAACAACCAAAGAAGAAGAAGGCTCTTAAAGCAACATGGGATGACTCAAGTGCATCCGAAGAAGAGGAGCAAACAAACACTTAGCAAGTTGCTCACTATGTGCTAATGGCTATTGGAGATGAGGTAAGCGATTCATTAGATGCAAATTTATCTTTTGATGAATTACTAAGTGCCTTTCATGATTTATTCGATTAATGTAAATTAGTTAGTAAAAAATATAAATTATTCAAAAAGGAGCATGCTTCTCTTGTTAGTGATTTTGAAAGACTAAAAATTGAGCATGATGATAGTTTAGCTCCTTGCACAAAATGTGATGAATTAGAAACACTTAGAAAGGAAAATTTAGAAAAGTTTGAGGTTGGTAGCAAGTCCATAAACATAATCCTTACCAATAAGGGTGAAGTTCATAGAAAAGGCAGTATTAGATTTGTGAGTATCTCTCACTAAAATCCAACCACCTTTGTTAAAGACAAGCTCTACCTTACATGTTTCACCCCGAAACAAATGTAACTTTTGTTATAAATTTGAACATGTTACGTACAAATGTCCATTTAAGAGAAATAGTCTACATAAATTGATTTAGGTTCCTAAAGGAACCTCTAATGACCCAATGCCACATGATAAGTTATGTAGATAGATTTTTGAGGCACTCAAGATCAAATGGGTACCTAAAAATCATCCTTTTTTATGGAAATATTTATCGTCACAAGCTAGGAGTAAGAGATGGTATCTTGATAGTGGATACTCAAGGCATATGACCAAAGATCCATCTCAATTCTCTAAGCTTACGAGCCTAGACGAAGGATATGTCACCTTTGGAGATAACAACAAGGGTAAAATCATTGGCAAAGGAACTATATGTAACAAATCTAACTTTTTTATTGAAGATGTGTTATTAGTTGATGGCTTAAAGTATAACCTTTTGAGCATTAGTTAATTGTGTGACAAATGACACATCATTAGATTTAAATTCAATGCTTACATTATTGAGAAACCACACAAAAACACATCTATGATTGCCCTAAAATAAAATTATGTATACACTATCGACATTGATGATCTTTGTAATGAAATATGTTTTTTAGTTTTAAATGATGATGCTTGGCTCTGGCATAGGAGATTAGGTCATGCTTGCATAAAACTAATCTCTCAAATCTTATCTAAAGAACTTGTAAGAGGAATTCCTCACATTAAGTTCGTTAAAGACAATATGTGTGATGCATGTTAATTAGGAAAACAAATAAAATGTGGTTTTAAACCAAAGAACCAAATAAGCACCTCTGGACCATTGCAATTGATCTATATAGACTTATTCAAACCAATTGCTATATCAAGCCTATGAGGTAGCAAATACGCCTTTGTCACCGTGGATGATTATAGTTGATACACTTAGACTTACTTCTTGGCACATAAAGTGATCACGGTGGTGAATTTCAAAATCGTGATTTCCAAGATTTTCAAGATTTCATCAATTCGAAGTGATCACGGTGGTGAATTTCAAAACCATGATTTCAAAGATTTTTGTGAATCTAATGAATATAACCATAATTTCTCTACTCCAAGAAATCCTTAACAAAATGGAGTAGTAGAAAGAAAAAATAGAAACTTACAAGAAATGGCAAGAACCATATTAAACGAACATAGCCTACCCAAATATTTTTAGGTTGAAGTCGTAAATACGGCATGCTATATCATGAATAGGGTTCTAATAAGACCATTACTTTACAAAACTCCTTATGAGTTATAGAACAACAAAAAATACAACATTTCATATTTTAAAGTTTTTGGGTGTAAATGTTTTATCTTGAATGAAAAATATGCCTTAGGTAAATTTGATGTAAAATCCGATGAAAAAAATTTTCTTGGCTATTCTTCTATTTCTAAGGCTTTTCGTATTTTTGAAAAGAACTTTGGTTATAGAAGAGCATGTTCATGTTGTTTTTAATGAAGTTTCCGAAATTAAGAAAAATAATTTTGATGATGATGTTAATTTTGACACTTTGAATTTAAATGAAACCCTTTCTCCATCTAGTAACTTGGATGTATCTTCTTTCGAAACATCCTTACCTAAGGAATGGAAGTATATAGATGCTCATCCTTAGGAGCTAATCATAGGAGATACATCAAAAGGGATTCATACTCGTTCTTCTCTTAAGAATTTTTATGCCAACACCGCTTTTTTCTCCCAAATTGAACCTAAATGTATTGACGAGGCCTTGAAAGATGATTCATGGCTTATCACAATGCAAGAAGAGTTGAACCAATTTGAGAGAAATGAGGTATGGAATCTTGTTCCAAGGCTAAATAACCATTTAGTTATTAGTACTAAATGAGTCATTATAAACAAGCAAGATGAATTTGGTATCGTGGTTAGACACAAGGCTAGATTAGTGGCCAAGGGTTTTAACTAAGAAGAAGGTATTGATTATGAAGAAACCTTCGCTCCTATGGCACGATTAGAAGCCATAAGGATACTCCGTGCCTATGCTAGTAGTAATAATTTCAAGTTGTTTCAAATGAGTGTTAAGAGTACTTTTCTCAATAGCTTTATTTCTGAAGAAGTTTATATTGAACAACCCCCCGGATTTGAGAATGATAATTTTCCTAATCATGTGTTTAAATTGACTAAAGCTCTCTATGAATTGAAACAAGCCCCAAGGGCTCGGTATAAGAGACTTAGCTCCTTTCTTATTCAAAATAATTTCTCTAAAGGCAAGGTCGATATCACATTATTTATTAAAAATTTTAGAAATAAGTTTTTTATTGTTCAAATATATATTGATGATATTATCTTTGATTTTACATATGAATCTTTATGTGAATCGTTTAAGAAGAATTTGAGCTTAGAGTTTGAAATGAGCCAAATGGGGGAATTAATTTTCATTTTAGGCTTACTAATCCAACAACATAATGATGACATTTTTATTAGTCAAAGAAAATATACATTAGACTTGCTAAAATAATTTAATATAGATTGTTCAAAGACTATCAATACCCCTATGAGTACCTCCACTAAGTTAGATATTGACGAAGGTGGAGAAAACTTTGATCAAAAAGTTTATAGAGGTATGATAGATAGTTTACTATACCTCACCGTAACTAAACCAGACATCATATTTAGTGTTGGACTTTGTGCTAGGTTTCAATCTAATCCCAAGCAATCTCATTTAAAAGCTGTTAAAAGGATTTTTAGATACATAAAAGGAACTCCAAAACTAGGATTATGGTATACAAAATCTAAAAAAATTTAATTGCTTGGTTATGCCGATGCTAATTTTGCTGACTACTAAATTGATAGAAAAAGCACATATGAAACATATCGATTTTTAGGACACGCACTTATCTCTTGATCTTCCAAAAAACAAAACTCGGTTGCATTATCCACAACTGAAGCTGAGTATATTGCAGTAGATGTATACTGTGTACAAGTTATATGGATGAAAAATACTTTAGAGGATTATGAAATTCACCTAAAGCTCATACCTATAAAGTGTGATAACTCAAGTATAATATGTTTAACGAAAAATCCTATTTAGCACTCTAGAACTAAACATATTGACATTAGGCATCACTTTACATGAGATCATGTTAATAATCATGATGTAATCATAGAATTTATTAACACGAAACATCAATTGGCTGATATTTTTACAAAACTTTTGATTGAGGAATAATTTGATTTTATAAGAAGAGAATTAGGTATGCTAAATTTCTTGGATACATTAGTTCCTCTTTAAATTTTTCTCTGGATTTTCTTATTGAATTCTATTTTACAAGATTCACTTGAATCATGAACTAGTGGTATGCAAATGAATTTATAGTTTGAGTTCGAATTTTGTATGATGCATGAACTTATGGTACGAATTATTTATGAATCATGAACTTATGGTGTGAATTTTCTCCTCTTACAAGATTAGATTTTACGAATTTTCTCATTGCCTGTAGGCGGTGGCACCGCCCAGCTAGCGATAGCACCACCCAGCTAGTCACGAGTTGTAGGCAGTAGCACTGCCCAGTTGGTGGTGGCACCGCCTGCAATCTGCCCTATATAAAGAACATGCTAGGGCCGGCAGTACAACCGACCCCAACCCATTCTACACTTTTCCAAAGAGCCCCAAACCTCTTGATCCTCTTGCTCTCCCTCTTGCAACTCAAAAGAATCACCATTTTCTACTAAATGAAGGATTAATCTCAAACATTATCTTGGTGATCACAAGAAGGAAAAACTACTAAGGTAATCCCTAAACCAAATTGATTCCTCCTTCGCATTACTTATTTTTGCCTCTTATTTGTCTTCATAATTGTAGTCTCCATGACTTCTATAAGATCCTCAAGGGACAAAGGGAAGAGGAGATTAGATGAAAACTTTGACTCCCTACTTTTCGATTCCCATCAACATGCTCTTAAATTTCCAACCATAGAATCTAGAAATATTCATAAGAGTAAATATGTTGATTTAGAGGAATTAAGTGAGTTGAAACCTATTCAATGGTTTGCTAACCTAGATATCCTACCAATCCTTTAAATATGTGAACCTATCTATCCTAGACTTGTTAGATTGCTCTATAATAATTTGCATGTGGATGAAAACAATAGGGTCTCCATGTATCTTTTAGGACATCATATACCTATTACAGATGGGGTGATTTGCAACCTCATAGAAGTTATGAAAAAAGAAAGAGGTTGTTATTTTAGAGGCTAATGGAATGAAGAATCAGTTGGGACCACTTATTCTGAAGCCTTAGGAACCATCTTCGGTAATCCTAACTTGTCTATTCTTCCAAAAAGCTATGAACATTTACTACCTTTCAACACCAAAGTATTTCATCATATCTTGATAAGCATTATAATTCCAAAATAATATCATCATGATGAAGTTAACCGAATGGAAAGAGGAACGATATATTGAATTATGAAAGGACATGAAAATTATTTTGGCTACCTAATACAACAAAATATGATCGAACTATCGAAAAAGGATATGATGCTTCCATATGGTGGCCTGATCACAAGACTAATCCATGCTTATGATATAGTTATCCCACCTGACGAAGAAGTTATGAAACTAGATAGATTTAATATCATAAATAGAAATTTACTTTGAACATTAAGGTGTATATTCAGAAATGGGATATGGACTAGATTACCTAGAAGGACTGATCCCCTCCAACCTTTACCAGAACCTAAAACACCAATTTTTACGGGTAATCAATCTCCTCCTACTGGTCTCTTTGAGGCAACACCTCTAGCAGAGCAAGCACCCTTCTCATCTATCGACGACATAAGGACTCGAATGGATTGATTTAAACAACGTCTAGATCAAATTTTAACTAAGTTATAGCAGATTTATCCATAGCTTAATATATTATTTAGACATTTTGACTTGCCACCACTTGAATAAGTTGTCTATGTCTTTTTGCTGATGGCAAAGGGGAAGAAGTGGACAAAATCGAAATCTCTTTTATTGTGTTTACTTTGATGTTGTAATCTTATGTTGTTTACTTTGATGTTGTAATCTTATGTTGCTTACCTTGATGTTGAAATTCTGTGCTTACTTTAATGCTGAAAATTTTTATAATATTATGATATCTTCAATGCTGAAAATTTATATGATGTTGTGATCTCTTCAATGCTGAAAATTTCTATAATGTTGTGATTTCTTTACCATACAAATGATACAATATCGGATTCTTAATATTGTGAACTTTTGAATGCCATAAGACAATAATGATGTTATTTCATGTAAGTAGTGATGAAAGGCTATGTCGAAATATTTTATCATGCATGAAGTGATTGTGCATTTAATATCTTAATGACTTGAAATTTTGGTGATGCACAATGCATATGATTTCTAATTTTGATCAAAGCTTGAATTCAAGGTTGTGAATTCAAGTTTGTATGGCATATAGATAGGGGGAGTGAAGGTTAACTCCTTCAGCAATTGGTTGTTATCATCAAAAAGGGGGAGATTATTGAATCTCAAATTTTGATGATGAAATCAATTGATAAATTATTTGACCTAATCTATGTGTTGAGATAAGTGTACAGGATTAACTACGATAGCAGTAAGGCGTAAAGCATATAATGGGCCAGAGTCAAAGATTCAGATGATGTATCGGGAGCTCATCGAGAGCTCATCTGAAGATTGCCGAGAGTTCATCAGAAGATCACCAAGAGTTCGTCGTAAGATCGCCAAGAAGTTCATCAGAAGATCACCAAGAGTTCATCGAGAGTTTATCGGAAGCACATCGAAAGACTCGTCGAGAAGTTTGCCAGAGGACTATTGAGAGAAAAATCGACATACCAGACTAATTCCTTACCTTAATCATAGTTAGAATATTAATTGAGTTAGGATTGAGAGATGATCCCACTAACTTAGTTAGGGGCCAACTAGGCCCTTAATAGGGCTGAATTGGGCAGGATTGAATAGTCCATTCAGCACTTGAAATCATGGTTGGCGGTGTCATCGTCAGCCCTGATAGTGGCACTGCTTGGGACTCGATCTCCCAGGTATTCTGGGTAATGATACCATCGATAGTTAATGCTGTCAAGTGGTGGTACCGCCCTTGTCAGGCAGTGGTACCACTAGAGTTCGGTCTTCAAGCTCTGTCAAGCGATCGACCACTCAGACTGAGATATGGTACTACCTAGCGTCAGTATTCAGATGGTAGTACCGCCAGTACCCCGAAAGCCAAGAAAGTGATACTTTTTTGCTCCAATTCAGAAGCCATTGGGGCTTATAAATACTCCACCCTTTTCTGCATGAAAGGGTAACAAAGCGCAATCGAAATTGTGAAAAATTCAAAGTGTTTGGGGTGTTAAAAATATTATAAAAGTGAGAAGAGTCCTCCTCCCTCTCTTGGCTTTGTAACCATTCAAGAAAGAGGAGTAAGGCTTGTAAGGGTTATCTCCTAAACCCGATAAAAGGAGAAAGAGTTGTAAATGGTAGTTGGTCTTTGCCTATTAAAGGAAGGCCATTAGTGGACACCAGTGACCTCAATGGAGGAGGAATCGAAAGTGGATGTTGGTCACAACGACCGAATCACTTTAAATTCTAGTTTGCTTTTCTATTTGTGTAATTTACATTACTGCAAACTTCCTTAACCTTCTCCTTGCACTTTTACAAAAGCTTTCAAGTTCAATATCTTTCTGAAATGGACTGAATCGAAACAAATATTTTTTAAAATTAATAATTTTTTTCGCTGCACTAATTCAACCTCCCCCCCCCCCCCCCCCCTCTTAGTGCCACTCTTGATCCTAATAATATTACAAACTGATTTACTTACCTTGCTTACTACTTTCACTATGCTTATGAATGCACTTTCAAGTTAAATTCATCTTTTTTATATGAGCTTTATCGAAACGAAGTTTTCCAAATCAATGTCAATTTTATCGTAAGCACTAATTCAACCCCCTCCCCCCCTCTTAATGCCAATTTTGGTCTTAACAATTGGTATCAGAGCTAAGTTTCTCTCTGTTTTGTTTAAAACCCAAGAGAGATGACTTTTTTTTGCTTTCAAGAGGGTCACTCTATCATTCGTCCTCCTATGTTCAATGGGACGGACTACACATATTTGAAAACTCACATATAATTTTTTTTACTTTCTATGAACTTTAATTTATGAAATATCATTAAAAATGGTTTTAAAAAGTATTCTAAACTAATGAACGAATGAATGATTTGGAGAAGAAGACTTTTATTTAAACGCTAAAGCTATGAATGCTTTATTTTGAGCTTTAGATAAAAATGAGTTTAATCATATTTTGATTTTTGTGAAACTGCACATGACATTTGACATACACTTGACATTACACATGAAAGCATGAGTAGAGTTAAAGATTCTAAAATTAATTTTTTGATGTATGATTTTGAACTATTTCGAATGAAGTCAAGCGAAACCATTATTGACATGTACACCCATTTTACGGATGTCATCAATGGTTTAAAAACTCTTGGCAAATATTTTTTAAATCTTGAATTTGTTAATAAAGTTTTACGATCACTTTCTAAAAATTAGGATTCGAAAGCAACTGCAATACAAGAGGCAAAGGACCTAAATAACTTTCAGATTAAAAACTTATCAGGTCTTTGATGACCTATGAAATGATGTGTATAGAACTTGATGAACTTGAGAAGAACCTCCCAAAGAATAGGAAGGATTTGGTACTTAGAACAAATGAAGACCACTTGAGCGAAAGCTTAAGTGATGATGAATTTGAACTCCTTACAAGTAAATTTAACATGTTCATAAAAAAAAATCAAAAAATAAAAATAAACTTAAAAAGGATAAAAACAACTTGCTATGAATACAATCGGCCAAGTCACTTCAAAAGCGAATGTCTGCAAGTGAAGAAAAAACTACAAAAGAAGAAGAAAGCACTCAAAGCGACTTGGGACGATTCGAGTGCATCCGAAGACGAGAAGAAAATCGACAAAGAAGAGGTGGCGAACTACGCTTTGGTGGCTTTCGATAATAAGGTAAGTGACTCAACCTAAACCCCTTTACTTTACTATGAAATCACTTGATGCATTTCATGAGTTATTTTTAAATTTATATATATAATGCAAAAAAAAAAAAGGGATCATGCTTCTCTTTCTTGTGATTTTGAAAAAATGATCATGAAAATTACATGTTTTATGATAAAGGAACAAAATGTTAGATTTAAATCTAATACTTGTACACCTAATAAGATTAATCCTATATATGTTTTAAAAAGCAATAATGTGTGTCTTTATGATTTCGATATTGTTTTTCAATTTTAAATGATGATGTATGGCTTTTGTATGGAAGACTAAAGCATGAAATTAATCACAAAATTTAGAACTAAAAGAACTTTAGCTACTTTTAATCTTATAGGAATTAATCTACATTACTTTCAATAAATTTTTCAAATGAAAGAAAAGTGATTTTGATGATGATTTTGGATTTGATAATTTGTTTTCATATTTATCCAAACGAATCTTGATTCTCGATATTAATGATTTGAGATTTATTTTATATGCATCCAGATCTCTTATTTGATCTCCTATGATTCTATTCAATATTTACTAGAGAGAATATCATTTTCAGAATTCATAACATAAGATTTTCCTTACTATTTGATCTCCTAACATTTATTTTTGATTATTTAAGAGGATATTTGTTAAAATGAATCATGTCTTTTGGTATTCATATGATCTTTGACATTATCTTTCATGACATGATTTTCATTATGTATAATTCTTTTATATTTATGGTTGTAAACTTTATGTATAATTTGTTTATATTTATGGTTGTATAATTCCTTTGTATAATTCCTTTGTATACTTCCTTTGTATTTATGAGAAGAGCATTGATGTAAAGGGAAATGAATTGCACCATTATATAATTCCCCTCTTTTTCTTTCTTATTTATAATGGCAAAGGGGAGAAAGAAAACCCTAGCATATCAAGAGATTGATAAATCTATTTATGTTATTTCGAATCTCTTGAAAGTGATTTTGATGATTTGATGATTTGAATTTGAATGAGTTATTAATCCAAATCATGATCTTGATGATTTGAATTTCAAAACATGCTATCTTACTAGCTTACATATCTAAAAATTTACTAGTTGCACTTCTCCTTTTCGTTGATGACAAAGGGGGAGACGGTATAATGATAATCATGCATATTATGCCTGAAATAATGATTTGAAATTATGTATGATGATTTGGAATCATGCATGTAATGATGAATTGGTATTATGCATACAATACTCATGATTTAAAGATTCATACAATGATGTGATTAAATGGTTCTTTCAATATTCATAATGCATACAATGATCAAAGAGTCATAATTTTTTGAATTTAAATTTTCTATCAATATGACATATTAATAGGAGTTTAGTTTAAACTCCGTCATCAATTAGTTATCATCATAAAAAAGAGGGAGATTGTTGAATCTAGGATTTTGATGATGAAATTAATTGATGAGTTTATGATCTAATCTACGTTTTAAGTAACGTAGGACTAATTTTGATTAGAAAAAATAATTCGATTAAGGTAGGAGGAATTAGACATTGGGCTAGAGTGAACATGTCAGAAGATTGGACGTTGGTCGGAGGATTAATTGACGTGTCGGTAGAAGGACTTCGTGCCATGAGTTCGGGCATCGGGCCAAAGGATCGCACATTTTGCCAAGGAGATCGAAAGTGGCGGGAGTCAACATGCCGATTGGGCAATATGCCGAAGGAGAGGATGATGAATCGAAGGATCGGACAAAGCGCTGAATGAACCAATGATATGTCGAACAACATAGGATTCATACTTATAATCGATTATATCTATATCAAGTTAGTTTAGAGTCTAATTGAGTCAGTTTTAGGGTGTAACTATGCCAACTCAATTAGGAGCCCATTGGGCCTGTGTTGGGACTATTTTGGCCAAGTTGAAGGCCTATTCGGTCACCCAAGATTAGGTAAAACCTCTTGTGAGCTGGAAAAGTCAAGAGCACACTTTTTCAAGTTGTCAAGCGGTGGTACCACTAGACTAGGCGGTGGTACTAACCAGACACAATCTCCTAGACTATGTTAGGTAATGGTACTGCCCAGTGTCAGTGCTACAAATGGTGGTACCGCCCAACATAAGCGGTGGTACCGCTAGGACCCGGGAAACCCGGGATGAGACCCTTTTCCACTCTATTTTTAAAGTCATTTGGAATCTATAAATACCCCAACAATTCCTTCTTCGAGTAGCAAGAATTAAGTAGAAAGAGGAAATAATTCCAAGTTGAAAAAGTGTTGTAATCTCTTAAAGTGTAGAGTCTCTCCTCTTAGAGCTAAGTGATAGTCCTAAGGGAGGTGTGTGAGGGACACTTATAAAAGCAGAGTGTAAATATTCTCTCTTGAACTTATGAAAAGGAGAAAGAGTGTATGGGTAGTTGATCTTCGCCCATTGAAAAAAGATTGGTAGTGAAAGCTGGTGGCCTCGAGTGAAGAGGAATCGGGAGTGGACGTAGGTCACAACGACCGAACCACTATAAATCCGGTATACTCGGTATGCAGTTATGTTCTACTTTTCATTCTCATATAGCAAACTAATTTACTTGCTTACTACTTTCAATACACTTATGCACGTACTTTTAAGTTAAACTAATCTTTTTGATATGAGCTTTATTGAAACGAAGTTTTTTAAATCAACATTGATTTTATCGTAAGCACTAATTCACCCACCTCTTAGTGTCGATTTCGATCCTAACATGAGGAACTATAGACACACAATAACTGAGGATAGATAGATCCAATGGATTAGATTTTCCTGTATCATATAGGGATTATGGCGTACTGGCCTAATATGTTCATAGTCGATAAGTTGAGTGAATTATTATAAAGATAATAATTCACTAAGCCAAAAGGAGTTCTGATAGATATGACTCACAACCAACTCGATATTGTGCTAAGATGGTCACACATATATAATAGGCATTGTGACAAGTAGAGGTTCAGATATGATATATCCGTCAAAGAACTTATCTTATTGGATATCCAATAAGCCTCTAAATTATTGGATCCCATGGATGAGATACAATAAGAGCTAATAAGAGATTATTAGATAGAGACTCACTAATCTAAGAGGCTTAGGTAATTGGATGAAGATCCAGCACCCAATAAGGTAGGATCCATTAGGGTTAAATTAATTAGGGGCCTCTATGTTGAATCTCGGATTTTGATGATATAATCAATTGGTTGGTTAATTGATCTAATCCATATTATTGAGTTAAGTGTGCAGGATTAACTACGATAACCAGAAAACATAAAGCAAGGATACCGGAGTCGAGCTCGATGGACGTTTAAGAGTCCGAAGAATCGTCGGAGATGCTGCCGGAACCAACCGAGAAGAAATCGGGAACCTATCGAAATTTTCGGAAGTTCGCCGAAGAGATCGTCGGTGGTTCACGGAGATCACCGAGAAGGCTCGGCTACTCGTTAAAGTCATCACAAGATCGGGAGCTTGATGGGAGTCCGTCGGAAGAAGCTCGTCGGAAAGCTCGCCGAAACAAGACTCGACGTTCGCGGTTGAAAGCTTGCTTAGGATGTGTTTTTGTTATGTAGTTCACTTATAATTAGGATTAGGATTAAGAGATAATCCTATATCCTGGTTAGGGTCCAACTGGGCCCAAAGTCAGATATGGTTTGGGCTTAAATTAAGCCAAACCAGTGAAATCGGAGTGCCAGGCGGTGGCACCGCCTAGCACCCGAGAGCTGGGCGGTGACACCTCCTTGGCTGGGCGGTTGCACCGTCCAGCACCCGAGCGCTGGGCGGTGGCACCGCCTGGCTGGGCGGTGGCACCTCCAGCACCGGGAACCCTAAATGAATTCAAATTTTGGAGCCCAAAATTTGAATCCTCTTGAGGCCTATAAATACCCCTCAAATCTCAGTTGAGGTAACAACTTTTGAGAAGCATTTTGATTGAGAGAAAAGTCTTAGAAAGTCTTAGCAAGTCTTGTTTTCAATTTGCTAGAGAGTTCTCCTCCTTCTTTCCTATTGAAAATTTGTAAGAGGTTGAACTGCTTGTAAAAGGTTGTAAGAGGGGTGTTTACCCTTCTATTTCAAGAGATTTGCTAGTGGAAGGTGGGAGCCTCATCGAAGAGGGGCATCGCAAGTGGAGTAGGTCATTTGACCAAACCACTCTAAAAATCGGCGTAATCTCTGGTTTGCATTTTATTATTGTCATTTACATTACTGCAAATCTTCTTACTGCTTTAGTTTCTTATTACCCTTGCTGCACAACTTTAAGAATACGCTTTCAAGTTAAACTTTTCAAGTTCCGTTCTTATCGTACGAAAGATTTTGTTAAAATCGAAGTTTTAATCCGCTGCACTAATTCACCCCCCCCCCTCTTAGTGCCGCTCCGATCCTAACAAGTGGTATCAGAGCGAGGTTATCTCTCATATTTGGTTTAATACCCAAGAGAGATGGCTTACTCCGGCATGCAAGAGGGCCACTCTATTGCACGACCACCTTTGTTTAATGGGTCGGATTACACATATTGGAAGACTCGCATGAGGATCTTCCTCATTTCTATGGACTTTGAGCTTTGGTCTATTGTTGAAAACGGATTTCAAAAATCTTCTCTTCCGATGAGTGAATGGAATGAATCGGAGAAGAAGGTTTTTGCTTTAAATGCAAAGGCTATGAATGCCTTGTTTTGTGCATTAGACAAAAACGAATTTAATCGTGTTTCAATGTGTGATTCGACTTTTGATATTTGGAGAACTCTTGAGGTCACTCATGAAGGCACTAGCCGAGTGAAAGAGTCCAAAATCAACATCCTTGTGCACTCTTACGAACTTTTCCGAATGAAACCAAGTGAGTCCATCGGAGACATGTACACCCGGTTTACGGATGTCATCAATGGACTCAAAGCTCTTGGTAAAGATTTTACTAACTTTGAACTAGTAACTAAAATCTTAAGATCCCTCCCTAAAAGTTGGGATCCAAAAGTTACGGCCATTCAAGAGGCCAAAGACCTTAAAGCATTCCCTCTTGAAGAACTCATTGGGTCTCTAATGACCTACGAAATGACATGTCAAGCTCATGATGAGCTCGAGAACCCCCTTCCAAAGAACAGGAAGGATATGGCACTCAAATCACAAGAAGACCACTTGAAAGGAACATCAAGTGATGAGGACAGTGACAATGACATTGCACTTTTGACTCAAAAATTTAAGAAATACTTAAGAAAGAACAAATATAAAAACAAATTTGAACAAAAGAATGACCAAGTGATCTGCTATGAATGCAAAAAACCGGGACACTACAAGAACGATTGTCCTCAAGCCAAAAAGAGAACATCAAAAAAGAAGGCGCTCAAGGCAACGTGGGATGATTCAAGCGCGTCCGAAGAAGAGGAGTCCAACACCGAGCAAGTTGCTCATTACGCCCTAATGGCTTTAGGAGAAGAGGTATGTGATTTATTTAATGAAGATTTATCTTTTGAAGAACTCTCTATCGCTTTTCATGAATTATTTGATGAATGTAGAACTGTTAGCAAGAAGTTAAGTATCTTAAAGAAAGAGCATGCTTTGCTACAAGATAAGTTTGATAGTCTTCAAACTCCTCCATGCTCTAAGTGTGAGCATTTAGAAGCAATAAAAAATAAAAATTTGCTTCTTAAGGAAACCTTAAACAAGTTTAAGGTTGGTAGCAAAGGATTAGATATGATCCTTGCACACAAGGGTCACATCGCAAATAGAAATGGAATTGGATTTGTAAAAGGATTACATCAAAATCCTACCACTTTCATAAAAGGACCTACATTACATGTTTCCTCTTATATGAAATGCAACTTCTGTTGCAAATCTGGACATATTGCCTACAAATGTCCATTTAGGAAAATTAGTTCACAAAAATTAATATGGGTTCCTAAAGGAACTATAAAGGATTCAAAAATAAATAACAAGGTTAGTGGGTCAATTTTTGAGGCACCCAAAATCAAATGGGTACCTAAAAATCATCCTCTTTTGTAGACAAACCCACAAGCTAGGAGCAAGAGATGGTATCTCGATAGTGGATGCTCAAGACATATGACTGGAGATCCATCTCATTTCTCTATGCTCACTAGCAAAGAAGAAGGGTACGTCACCTTCGGAGACAACAACAAAGGCAAAATCATTGGCAAGGGAACTATTGGTAACAAATTTAGTTTTTCCATTGATGATGTTTTACTAGTTGATGGATTGAAACACAATCTCTTAAGTATTAGTCAACTATGCGATAAAGGTTATATCGTTAGATTTGAATCAAATATGTGCATTATTGAAAAACCAAATCATAACATGACTATGATTGCTTTAAAACAAAATAATGTCTATACCATCAATCTTGATGAACTAGGTAATGAAATGTGTTTCTCCACCGTAAATGATGATGCTTGGCTTTGGCATAGGAGATTAGGTCATGCAAGCATGAAAATAATATCTAAAATCTCATCTCAAGAATTAGTACGAGGGATTCCGAATATGAAGTTTATTAAGGATAAGGTATGCGATGCATGTCAACTAGGCAAACAAATAAAAACAAGCTTCAAACCAAAAAATCAAATTAGCACCACTAGACCATTACAATTGATCCATTTGGACTTATTTGGACCAATTGATACAACAAGTCTAGGTGGAAGCATATATGCTTTTGTGATTGTGGATGACTACTCTAGATACACTTGGACCTATTTCTTAGCTCACAAAAGTGATTGCTTCAAGTGTTTCTCTAAGTTTTGTAAACTCACTCAAAACGAAAAAGGCTTCATGATTTCATCAATTCGGAGTGATCACGGTGGTGAATTCCAAAATCATGACTTTCAAAATTTTTGCGAAGTTAATGGGTACAATCATAACTTCTCAACTCCAAGAAATCCTCAACAAAATGGAGTAGTTGAAAGGAAAAATAGAAACCTACAAGAAATGGCAAGAACTATGTTAAATGAACATAGTTTACCCAAATATTTTTGGGCCGAAGCCGTAAATACAGCTTGTTACATCATAAATAGGGTCCTAATAAGACCATCTCTATCAAAAACTCCCTATGAATTATGGAATAACAAAAAACCAAATATTTCTTATTTTAAAGTTTTTGGTTGTAAATGCTTCATTTTAAATGAAAAGGATGCCCTAGGTAAATTTGATGCTAAATCCGATGAAGGCATTTTTCTTGGTTACTCCTCCGTTTCTAAGGCCTTTCGTGTCTTTAACAAAAGGACCTTAGTAATAGAAGAGTCTATTCATGTAGTTTTTAATGAAATTTCTGATTTAAAGAAAAATGATTTTGATGATGATCTTGGTTTTGATAATTTGAATTTAAACGAACCCCCTCCTCAAAATAGCCATTTGAATGCATCTTCTTCCGAAATTTCTTTACCCAATGAATGGAAGTATGTAGATGCTCATCCAAAGGAGCTAATTATAGGAGATACAACAAAAGGGGTTCAAACTCGTTCTTCTTTCAAGAATTTTTGTGCTTACGCCGCTTTCCTTTCTCAAATTGAACCTAAATGCATTGACGAAGCCTTAAAAGATGATTTTTGGGTCATTGCAATGCAAGAAGAATTGAACCAATTTGAGAGGAATGAGGTATGGAAGCTTGTTCCTAGACCAAGTGACCACTTAGTCATAGGTACTAAGTGGGTCTTTAGAAACAAGCAAGACGAAAATGGTATCGTGGTTAGAAACAAGGCTAGATTAGTGGCCAAAGGTTTTAACCAAGAAGAAGGTATCGATTACGAAGAAACCTTCGCTCCCGTGGCTCGATTAGAAGCCATAAGGATGCTCCTTGCCTATGCTAGTAGTAATAATTTTAAACTATTTCAAATGGATGTCAAAAGTGCTTTCTTGAATGGTTTTATTTCCGAAGAAGTATATGTCGAACAACCTCCCGGATTTGAAAATTCTCTTCTTCCTAATCATGTATTCAAATTGACTAAAGCTCTCTATGGCTTGAAACAAGCTCCTAGAGCTTGGTATGAAAGGCTTAGTTCCTTTCTTATTTTAAATAATTTTACCAAAGGCAAGGTTGATACTACATTGTTTATTAAACATTTTGAAAATAATTTTCTTATTGTGCAAATTTATGTTGACGATATTATTTTTGGCTCTTCGGATGAATCACTATGTGAATCATTTGCCAAATGTATGAGTCATGAATTTGAAATGAGTTTAATGGGTGAATTAACCTTCTTTTTAGGATTACAAATCAAACAACTTAGTGATGGTATATTTCTTAACCAATCCAAATATACATTAGAATTGTTAAAACGATTTAACATGGATAATTCAAAAGCAATAAACACCCCTATGAGTACTGCGACTAAGTTAGATATGGATGAAAATAGTGAAAATTTCGATCAAAAAACATATAGGGGAATGATAGGTAGTCTACTCTACCTCACCGCGACTAGACCAGATATTATGTTTAGTGTAGGACTTTGCGCTAGGTTTCAATCTAATCCTAAATTATCTCATCTAAAGAGTGTTAAAAGAATATTTAGGTATCTTAAAGGAACTCCAAATTTAGGATTGTGGTATCCAAAATCTGAAAAATTCGATCTAATAGCTTATGCAGATGCCGATTTTAGCGGATGCAGGATAGATAGAAAAAGTACATCCGGAACATGTCAATTTTTAGGACATGCACTTGTTTCTTGGACTTCTAAGAAATAAAATTCAGTTGCACTATCTACGGCGGAAGCCGAATACATTGCTGCAAGTGCATGTTGTGCACAAGTCATTTGGATGAAAAATACATTAGAAGACTATAGAATTCACTTTAAAAACATTCCCATAAAATGTGATAATACTAGTGCCATATGTCTTACAAAAAATCCAATTCAGCACTCTAGAACTAAGCACATCGACGTTAGGCATCATTTCATACACGATCATGTCCTTAACAATGATGTTGTTCTAGAATTCATTGACACAAAGCATCAATTAGCAGATATATTTACAAAAGCTTTGAATGAAGACCAATTTGAATTCATTAGAAGGGAATTAGGTATGTTAAATTGTCCATAAGAATAAACTTGTTTGAATGGATTTTCCGTAAAGTTTTTCATTCTCTCTCCGTTCCTCGGTGACTTGTTAAATTATCTTATCCTATCTTGAGTCAAACACCGCTTCCATCTGATCAAGATTAATGATTTTATGATACTTTGAATCTTGAAATTGATTTTGATGGCTTGATTATGAGTTTCAAGTTGACGAATTGAATTTGAATGGATTTGTATTCGAATTATGATCTTGACTTATTGGAGTTACTACTTAAAATTTTTTTCTTATCCCAATCTCTTCTTTGTACATCTACAATTTTTGTTATTTATAAAAAGAAGAGATTTGATAATATGGATGAATGCTGAATTTTCCTTTAAGATGAACTCTGCGTAAATATTTTAGCATACTTAATTTTGAATGATAAAATCTTTGTATGATCAATGATAATATAGATGAGTGATGTATGATCAATGATAAAATCTTTGTATGATCAATGATAATATAGATGAGTGATGTATGATCAATGATAAAATCTTTGTATGATAAATTATGTGCTTCAAGTCTCATTCCCTTTTTGTTGATGACAAAGGGGGAGAAAAGTGATGACTTGTATCATTTTAATAGCATGACTTATATGAATTGCAAAAGCTTGTGTGATATGAATGTCTTATATGCCTTGCAAAATCCTTGAGAATATCACAAGATTGATTGATCATATTGAAAGTATGCCTTACATCGATATCATGAAATTCATGTTAAAAATCTTTATCTTCTATCATAGTAAAAATTGTCTCTTATCATGATTTTAATCGAAGTTTCGTACTTACTATTATTTAATGAGGATAACAATAAGCTATACGATTAGAACTTATCGGGTTATGCTTGAATCCAATGGGATGGAATTCAAGTGTTTTTTATCTTCTCATAATATGGCATATAGATAGGGGGAGTTATGTTTAACTCCGTCATCAATTGATTGTCATCATCAAAAAGGGGGAGATTGTTGAATCTCGGATTTTGATGATATAATCAATTGGTTGGTTAATTGATCTAATCCATATTATTGAGTTAAGTGTGCAGGATTAACTACGATAACCAGAAAACATAAAGCAAGGATACCGGAGTCGAGCTCGATGGACGTTTAAGAGTCCGAAGAATCGTCGGAGATGCTGCCGGAACCAACCGAGAAGAAATCGGGAACCTATCGAAATTTTCGGAAGTTCGCCGAAGAGATCGTCGAAGGTTCACGGAGATCACCGAGAAGGCTCGGCTACTCGTTAAAGTCATCACAAGATCGGGAGCTTGATGGGAGTCCGTCGGAAGAAGCTCGTCGGAAAGCTCGCCGAAACAAGACTCGACGTTCGCGGTTGAAAGCTTGCTTAGGATGTGTTTTTGTTATGTAGTTCACTTGTAATTAGGATTAGGATTAAGAGATAATCCTATATCCTGGTTAGGGGCCAACTAGGTCCAAAGTCAGATATGGTTTGGGCTTAAATTAAGCCAAACCAGTGAAATCAGAGTGCCAGGCGGTGGCACCTCCCAGCACCCGAGAGCTGGGCGGTTACACCTCCTTGGCTGGGCGGTTGCACCGTCCAGCACCCGAGCGCTGGGCGGTGGCACCGCCTGGCTGGGCGGTGGCACCTCCAGCACCGGGAACCCTAAGAGAATTCAAATTTTGGAGCCCAAAATTTGAATCCTCTTGAGGCCTATAAATACCCCTCAAATCTCAGCTGAGGTAACAACTTTTGAGAAGCATTTTGATTGAGAGAAAAGTCTTAGAAAGTCTTAGCAAGTCTTGTTTTCAATTTGCTAGAGAGTTCTCCTCCTTCTTTCCTATTGAAAATTTGTAAGAGGTTGAACTGCTTGTAAAAGGTTGTAAGAGGGGTGTTTACCCTTCCATTTCAAGAGATTTGCTAGTGGAAGGTGGGAGCCTCATCGAAGAGGGGCATCGCAAGTGGAGTAGGTCATTTGACCGAACCACTCTAAAAATCGGCGTAATCTCTGGTTTCCATTTATTATTGTCATTTACATTACTGCAAATCTTCTTACTGCTTTAGTTTCTTATTACCCTTGCTGCGCAACTTTAAGAATACGCTTTCAAGTTAAACTTTTCAAGTTCCGTTCTTATCGTACGAAAGATTTTGTTAAAATCAAAGTTTTAATCCGCTGCACTAATTCACCCCCCCCCCTCTTAGTGCCGCTCCGATCCTAACACTCTATAAATAGGAGGGATCCAAAGGCCCAAAAGATAGGGCTTCCTAGTTGCGACCTCCTGTTCTTCTCTCTCCTTCTCCTCCTTAGATAGCAAATATAGAGATTTGGGCAGTGATTGGAGGAGCGTCATCATAGCCCTACTGTGTGTATCATCACTAGAGAGTACGACACTTGAATTCCTTCATCCAATCCCATAAATCAATAAGAATTCAGGGATATATAAACTCCCTAGGTAAAAACACTATCTCACATATAGATTTAAGTTTTGTAGATTTTTCGCACTAATCTTCGCATAACGTAAATACCTTTTTAGGAAATTTAGGGTTTTTATTTTCTATTTTTCCACTACGCATGCGATGACGCCACTAGATTTTCCTACATAGGTGCTCTACAAGCCAATCATATGAGTAATGACACGTGTGATATGCACATACTCTTTTTGTTTATTATATTATTTAACTTTTTATCATTTTATATTGCTTGCTGTATGAATATATATATATATACATATATATATATATACATATATATATATGTATATATATATATATGTATATATATATATATACATATATATATATATATGTATATATATATATATACATATATATATATATGTATATATATGATGAGGATGATAATTACGATAAGACCTACGTGACATCAGCTGACGCCCCATGTCTCCGTCGGGCTGACAATGCCTGGCCCACACGGGCCGCAACGCCAACCGAGGCCCATTAATGACCACTTAGGCTCGATCCCTCACGCCATGCCAACAGCCATGTCAGACGTCATTAGAAGGCACGATCCTGCCCCCGGCGAGCAGGCACGTCAGGTGACACTAAACTCCCCTATAAATACCCTTGCGCTATGGGCGCCAAGGGGGAAAAAAGAGAGGAGAGGGAGGACACCAACATAGATAAAAAAACCCCATGTGACTATTCACTAACTTAACCATTGGAGGGGTCGAGTCGGGCATCTCGACCCGACCTGTGTGCAGGGACGAAGATGATGCGACCCTCTCCGAACGCATTGGCTAGGAGCCCCCTCCAGAAGGAAATGACGACCCACTTCCACGACCGAACCGACCCGAGTCGGCAACCTCCGCAGTCCCGAGGAACCCCCCCTTGAGAGATCCCCCGTCATCCGGACATTTTGGCGCCCCGAGGCCACGGCTTAAAGTTGTTTACACAAACATTTTGGTGCTAGAAGGAGGGCCCGATGTCGAGGGATCGCCAGACCGACTCGGCCGAACTCACAATCAAAGGGGCGCACCCGGTCGGGGCTCCAGGGGAACACTCCCCACGGGCGGGTCTCAGCAACGAACACCCCGCCACAACTTTAGAGTGCTATTGGTGGATCTTCAACGACCAGGGTTTGTTGCCACCCGACGCCCCCTCCGCCGAACCATCGCCCATCTCGTCCGAGGCCTTTCTCAACCTCACCCATCAGGTCCAAGTTCTAACCAGTATGGTATAGTCCATCATTCCACTCGTCTCTAGAACGCTGCACCCGCCGGCCGCCGAACCGGTGCGACAGCAGGAACCGCCTGTTCAGGCTTAGGCGCAGCCCCTGGAGCTTCCCGCTTCGCCTCGGGTCCCGTCGTCCCTACTCGGGGACCGAGTGACGGCGGACCGGAAAGGCCATGCTCAACCCGAGGCCCATCCTCCGGCCTCGTCGGACTCCCTGCGAGCCCAGTTGCTCCACATCAGTCAACAGCTTGACGAGGTATAGAAGGAGGTCTGCAGGTCACGAGGAGAGCTCGGGGAGGACGTACATCAGGGATCCCCATTCGTCCCTGCAATACGGGATCAGACAGTCCCACAGAACTTTCGTCTCCCTTCTCTGGACACATACGATGGCTCCACCGACCCAGCGGACCATGTCGCCGCCTTCCGCACCCAAATGGCACTGTATGGAACCTCTGATGCTCTGATGTGTAGGGCGTTCCCCACAACTCTGAGAGGACCAGCCCGCGCGTGGTACAGCGGCCTGAGGACCGGGACGGTCGCCTTATTCGACCAGCTCACCAAAGACTTCGAGCTCAAGTTCCTGGCCATCGCTCGGCCAAAACCGTCTGTTGCCTTGCTTCTCGGACTGCACCAAAGGGAGGACGAGTCCCTCTCCCACTTTGTGAACCGTTTTGCAACGTAGATCCGGGGACTATCCAATGCCCACCCCTCTCTATTAATGTAGGCGTTCATGGTGGGACTGCGACCTTCCCGATTCTTCTGGTCCCTCGTTGAGAGACACCCCACCGTGCTACCTGAGATGCTTCAGCGGGCGAACCAGTTCGTCGCGGTTGAGGCTTGGATGGCCGGAAAGCAAGAAGAGCGCGCGAGGGTCAGACCTGAGCCGGCTCCCAGGCAACAGCCTGCCGCGACTAGGCGCAGGCTAGACCGATCCGACCACCCCGCTCCGAGGCCCCCTCTTCCCCCCTTGGGCGCGTCCCGAACGGAGATATTTCTCTAGATAAAGGAGAGAGGGTTGCTCAGGGCTCCCATCCCGATGAAAAACCCACGAGAGCTCTCCGACCAGTCCAAGCATTGTCGCTTTCATGAGCAAAGCGGGCATGACACCGAAGACTACCGCGAACTCAAACGGCAGATTGAGGAGCTTGTCCGCGGGGGTCACCTCAGTCGGTACATCCGACGGAACAGGGAGCCCTCGCCTCGCCCGGAGGGCTCCGTGGAGCGCCGCATCGATGTCATCACTAGATGACTAGCGGCTGGGGGAACCAGCACGTCTGGGAGGAAGGCATACGCTTGTTCCGCCAGGACTGACGCTCCCCAACGCGGCCCTGACCCTAAGGTCGCATTCCCTCCCGAGGATGTCAAGCGACCAGACCATGATGACGCGCTTGTGATAATGGCTCGAATCGCTAATGCCCAGGTAAGGAGAATCATGATCGACACCGGGAGCTCAGCCGACGTGCTCTATCTGGATGCCTTCCTGAAGTTGGGGCTAACCAAAGAATCCCTGAAGCCTATCTGCTCGGCGCTCATGGGATTCACCGGCGATTCGGTCTCACCATTGGGGACCGTTACCTTGCCCCTGACCTTGGGAGCGCCGCCCAGAACAAAGACGGTGATGTCCACCTTCTTGGTGGTAGATCTTCCTACTACTTACAATGCCATCCTTGGCCGCCCCACCCTCAACAAAATCAGAGCTATAGTCTCAACCTATCATCTGACTCGACCTGACGGCGGTTTCACTACACAAAAGGGCGAAGACCAACCAACCTCTAGAGGACCCGAGAGAAAAGAATTGGTCGACACCACATCCGGAGCCAACGGCGCCCACTTGCAACGTACCGATGATGGAGGATCGCCCGGATCGGACGGTCCAGGTCGAGTCAGAACTCCCCGGGCAAGAACGGGAGTAGCTCGTCGGTTTTCTGCAGGAGAACGCCGATGTCTTCGCTTGGACGCCATTCGACATGACCGGCGTCGACCCAGAGACCGCCCAGCACCACCTGAATATCTCGCCCGATGCCCGGCCCATAAAACAGAAGCCACGACGTCAAGCCCCCGATAGGCAACTCGTCGTCCGCAAAGAGGTGGAGCGACTCTTAGCGGCTGGCTTCATCGAGGAAGTCAAGTACCCGTGATGGCTGTCTAATGTAATGCTGGTAAAGAAATATAATGGGAGTTGGAGGATGTGCGTTGACTATACGAGTCTCAACCGTGCATGCCCGAAAGACTGCTATCCCCTCCCAAGGATCGACCAGCTGGTCGACGCAACTGCCGGGCACGCCCGTCTTATCACGGACAAACTTCTAAACAGGATGTTTGATGTAATGCTTATGTATGTCCATGTCTTTTGGCATGTTCATGCCTTGTACAGCATGTAGAGGGGCGGCCGAAGGCTTAATAGTCCCACTTTAGTTGGGTTGGTGGCCTCTTTAGGCTTGTAAATAAAGGTTGTGTCATGTGGACACGTGCGAGAGATTTTTGGTCTGTAATGGACCATTTTACCCTTTGTTGTGCAACTGTTCAGAGCTTGTAAAGTCTGTTTGTAATTTGCATTGTCTATGAAGTATTTTTTCGGAGATGTTTGCTTGTGGATCCCGATTGAGGCGTTTTCTCTAACCCGTTCTTTCTTTCATGGGTCCTAAGGGACATGGGAGACTTCGTGGAGGTTGACCTTTGCGGACGGACACGCAAGGGTGACGCACGACTTAGGCAAAACCAGCTAAGTCCGTGACAGATGGTATCAATGCGGGACAAGCACTCATAGAAGCACTTAGCATGCAAACGTGGGGGACCTAGCGGGGCTGCGTTGAGGGCAGTCAGCACACGCGCGATCGTTTGGTGGAAAACGAGCATGGAGATATAGGGAAAAGGAGTCGCTCGGAGGAACGGGCATCTGAGATTGGCATTCAGAGGAATGGCCAACCCTTCGCGCAAGAGGCACCACGAGAACAGACAAGCTTGGAAGAATGCGGAGCGCACAAAGGTTGGGATGGCTGAGTTTGAGCTACGGCTCAATGTTGACAACCATACTTGATGGTGCTCAAGGCAAGCGAGGCGCTTGGTAAAGAATGAGACCATGCAAGGTGGAATGAGTTGCTCAACGACCAAAAGAGTTATGCAAAGCTCACAGAGGTGAGGGGAATTGCTAACTCGAAGAATTTGGTACTCATGCATGGGCTTGTATGCGGACGATAGAATGTTCTTAGCCATCCCAAGGAGACTGAAACTCGACGCCATGGAGCATTGAAACTTTCTCTTCGGCATGTGAAGGATACGTCCATAGGAGGCTGAAGTGTGCAACGAGTTCAGCATGTTGCTAGGCCTTGAGGGGTGCAGCGGGGGCTGTATTGACATGGAGTCGCAATCTAGCAAGTGCGTTTGCAGGAGGCAGAATAATGCACAGTTTGTTCAGCAGATCGGAGTAGTCCAAGGGGATGGTGGTCTCCGAAACGAAGAGAGATGTTGCTCCAATGGGACAGTTATCCAGGAGGGATAAGTCCCGGCTATCCAGAGGGAGAATCATGTGAGACGGACCTCACAAGTTGAGGAGTACCTCGACAAACAACAACTCCACGAAGCTCAATGGACTGAACAAGCGGCGAGGAGTTGTCGCATGATCTCGCTCGAGAGAATGCATTGGTGGATGCATTGCGAGATCAAGTGGGGGAGCGACCTAAAGCAACACAAATGAAGGCACACTTGGAGTCGATATGGAGATCGAACTCAAAGGAGGGCTGACCCGTGGAATGGTGGGCGCGAGGGCCACCATCAACTCAATGCAAAAACGAGGAGCGGAGCAACTTGGGTGTAACTTGGCGAAGTACCCAAGCCGCATGAAGGGAGCCAGCATAGAAGTTGGAACATGGAGCGGAGGCACAGTGCTTTCCTTAGACAGAGGTCAAGGACATGAACTCTTCCAAAGGCAAGAGTAGAATCATGTTGTTCCATAGGTCCTTCATTCTGACGGAGCGGACTCATCTTCCATGGTGCCAAAGACAAAGGGAGCTTCTGGGCACATGCACCTTATCTCGGAGGAGCATTTGATGGAGGAACTAAGGCGACTCAATTTGCGGAGGCGAAGTTGAGTTCAAAAGGCCTTAGCACGGAGCAAGAGGACACAGAGTTGGGTACTCTTGAAGAGTATACCACAGTGTTGCCATTCAAGTTGCCATGAAGGAAGCAGTGCGCAGCGGAGATTGTGCTGGTAGGGGCAGAGGCCTAGGATCCAGACAATGGTGCATAAATTACAATGAAGTCAGTGGACTTCGGGAGTAAGTCGGTGGACTTCGGGAGCTACTAGGTGACGGACTTGCTAGTCATAGGTGCCCAGCAAGCCAATCACGTGAGTGATGGCACATGTGACTTGATACAGAATCTTTTTGCTTATTATATTTTGGCGTATATCACTTTATAACTATTGCATATGTGCATATATATATTGTGATGTCCTTGGATTTGTGCAATAGGAATCGAATCGTGATGAGATCACGATAATGAGATCGATTCACCTTTAAACACATATCCTAAATAATCCCGGTCATAGGTTACTCGAGAGGGACATCGTGATAACCGGACAGACTAGTGTGCTGTATACCCATCCATATGATGGATGCAGCTGGTCTCATAGCTGCTTGTGTAGGGACACTAGGGATACAGTACAGGTGCTCATTGGAGAATGAGTTCACTGATTGATCCGCTTACGGAATGTTGGATGGTTGATGATGCCTTATTGTCAGACAGCGATTCCGTAGTCCTAGTGGTATATCTGGTCCTTAGATTTGAGACACCAAGGATGTCCTGTATGAGTGCTCCACTCTTTGATACCAGACTTATAGGTTTGGCTGTCCCAGATCTAGTATAGCTGGTCATTGGAAGTGGTAGTTGACCTTAAGAGGGCTATTGAGTGTCGATAGAAGATCATCCAATCTCGGCGTCATGAGAGGAATATCCCATGTGTTCTTGCTCAGACAAATCCCTGGCCAGGGTCATTCGGGTTGAGAGAGAAAGAGTTCTCCGGGAGAATCCGATTAGAGCAATACTCGAGTAGAAACCGTATGGGTCTGACAACACCATGCTCGATATACGGTCTCTGAGATATTAGATGGATGAGGGACTATAGGTACACGGTAACTGAGGACAGACATGTCCAATGGATTGAATTCCCTTGTATCGTCTGGGGACTACGGCGTAGTGGCCTAGTATGTCCGTAGTCGATGAGTCAAGTGAATTATTACAAAGATAATAATTCACTGAGTTAGAAGGAGTTCTGACAGGTATGACTCACGACCAACTCGATATTGGGCCTAGAGAGTTACACACATATGGTAGGCATTGCGATGAGTAGAGGTTTAGATATGAGATATCCGACGGAGCCCTTATCTTATTGGATGCAGATCCAATACCCACTAGGGGAGGACCCATTAGGGTTTGACAGGGGATCTCTATAAATAGGAGGGATTCAGAGCCTCATAGGCTAGAGCCTTTGCTTGCCTTTCCTATTCTCCTCTCCCTCTCCACCTGAGAGCAGGCCTGGAGTTTTGAGGAGCGTCATCGCAACCCTGCTGTGTGGATCACCGCTAGAGAGGAGGACGCTTGACCTCCTTCACCCTCTCCTAAGGATATGCAAGGAAACAGGGATATACGATCTCCCTAGGTAACACAATCTACTCTATACGCAGTTTTAAGTTTCGCGGATTTTGTGCACCAATCTTCGCACGACGACGAACATTTTTTTGGGAATCGAGGATTTTGTTTTCTTGTTCTTCCGCTGCGCATATGATGTCGCCTCAAGTGGTATCAAAGCCAGGTTGTTCATGCGAATGATGGTTTTGAACCGCGTGTGTTGTGTTTAGGTAGAATTTTGACGTCAAAATCGTTGACGCAAAAACAAGGGCAGCAACAGTTGCTGCCCTCGATCTGCGTGCGTGCAGCGCAGCCGAAGGCGGGCAGCACAGGGGCTGCGTCTGCAGCAGCCGGCCGGCGGCCTGCTTGCTGCAGGCTTGCGTCCGGCGGGGCTGGCAGCCCGCGGGCAGAGGCGCCTGCGACCGCTTCTCCCGCAGGGTGAGACGCCGCAGGGCAGCGGCGCCTACCGCCGCTGCTCCCGTGGGCGAAACCCCCCCCCCCCACAGGGGCGCCCGCCCGGCGGGACAGCACCGCCTGCGGGCGTTGCCCCGCCGGCAGAACCGCCCGCGGAGGCGGCGGCGCCCACCTACAGCGGCAGCGCCGCCAGCGGGCGTGCCGCCTGCATGCGAGGGCAGCGCCCTCGCCCCGCCGCATAGGCCGCCACCAGTAGGGTGGCGGCGGCAGCATTAAGAGGGAATTAGGGTTTTAGGTAAAAAGACAGTTTTGCCCCTATGAATTTGAGAAATTCTAGTTTCTATCTTTTGTCTAAATTACGAAAATACCCCTATAAATTCAGAAATTCCCTATATGTCCCTGATTTCAGAAAATATTAATTAATTAAAAGGTTTAGTTGATTATTATTTTTATTATTATCTAGTAGTCCTACATGATGATGATTATTTATACATGTGATGTATGATGTTTGGACGGATGATCATGGACCGTATGATGTGTGTACTTGTGATTATTATTATTGAGGTCAGCGAGTCTCCATTATATTTTTCGTTTATTGTCGGGCCTGCGTGCCTATGATTAAGTTGTAATCAAATGAGGAGGCACAGCGGGAGCGTGGATGCGATAGTGGGACCCACGAGACGGACGATCGTGATGCATGAAGATGTATCAAAATGTCGACGGAACTGATGAGGACGAGATGGACGATCACAGGGCATGGAGATGCACCGTTGCACACATAGATCTTGATGTGAGTGATTAGGCCTACTGGCTCGGGCCTAATCATATTAGGTTGTGGTCCATGATCATTTGGTGTGATTGCTTATACACATACTAGATATGTATATATATTTGCATGCGATGTTGATATATATTAAATATGTATATGTGTGACATGTCATATTAGGAGACCAAATCATAGAAACATCTCTCGATAATATTAAGTCGGTAAACGTGAGGCAATTAGATTGACCCACGTGGCCTTCCATCGTTATGAGTAGGAACCGATTCCCGTTGTAGGTTGAGTTGGTCGAGTCCCTCGAGACTCACCTATATCGCGATTCGCTATCTTGCTTACGACATAGAGATGTCACCGGTAGCCTGAGGGCATGGTATGCTTGGTCGAGTCCCTCGAGGGTATATCATCAAATCAGACTCATCTTGTAACGAAGGTGTTGACTTAACCGAGCATCATGGTTGGTCGAGTCCCTCAAGGCCATGGTGATTTGGAGGCCGAACAGGACGGGAATCACAAGGAGTTGTGATCGGCAAGAGTTGCCTACCTTTTAGGCTTAGTGTGATTGGTCGAGTCCCTCGAGGTTACACTAAGACGCTGATTGGATCCTGATCCCCACTAGAAGTCTGCCGGAGACTTCCGTTTCACGTGTTGAGGGTGTCGCGTGACTCATTAGTAAAATAATGGGAGCATATTAAGATAGAAGTCCATATCTTGATAGTTTATTTCTTGCAAAATCTGCATGTTATTCATTTCTACTGCATCTTTATTTTCAGAAAATGTCGCTTTCAAATCCCTTACGTGACATACTTGATGTCAACTGCCTCACTGGTCCAAATTATACGGATTGGCTCCGTAACTTGAGAATTGTTCTCACAGTGGAGAAAATCGTGTACGTCCTTGATACAGTGATGCCTAAGCCCGAAGAAGGGGCAAGCGAGGATGAGATCGCTCGCTACGTGAAGTACATTGATGACTCCACTCTTGCTCAGTGCTATATGTTGGGCTCTATGACTCCTGAGTTATAGAGACAACATGAAAAGATGGATGCCAAATCCATTCTCCTACATGTCCGCAAATTATTTGAGGAACAGGGAAGGACTCAGCGATATGAGATATCCAAGAGCCTCTTCCGCACTAGGATAACTGAAGGGACACCGGTTTAGAACCATGTCCTAAAGATGATTGAGTGGATAGAGAAACTCACAGGTCTAGGAATGGTCCTAGAGGATAACTTGTGTGTGGACATTGTGCTTCAGTCCCTACCAGATTCCTTTTCACAGTTCATAATGAATTTTAATATGAACAAGCTTGAGGTGACTCTCCCAAAGCTCCTCATTATGTTGAGGGAGGCAGAGAGTACTATTAAGAAAGAGAAGCCAGTTCTCTAAACTGGTGAGACCAGAAAGAAAAGGAAAGCAGAAAGGTCCCTTAAGAAGGGAAAGGGCAAGGGCAAACCAGGTAAAGCAAAGGTTGCTAAGAAAGACCCAGCAAAGGACAGAGACCAGTACTTCCACTATGGTAAAGATGGGCACTGGAAGAGAAACTACAAAGAGTACCTTGCAGAAAGGGCGAAATAGAAGCTTGGAGAAGCTTCAGGTACATTCATGATCAATCTCTAATTATCATATTTTTGTGATAGTGCATTGGTATTGGATACCAGTATTGCTTAAAACATCTACAATTTATTGTAAATTCTAGCAAAGCCGAGGGGAGATTGACGAGAGTAATATTGCATAAAGGTTTGTTTATGCAAAACACTACTCCACACATCATGAATGTAAGTGTCTAAGAGGAAACGAGATGAGGTGAACAGTGCATACCTATGGCATTGTAGGCTAGGTCATATCCATGAGGGAATGATTCAAAAGTTTCTAAATGATGGATATCTAGATCCATTCGACTATGTGTCATATGCAACTTGCGAGCCTTGCATTCGTGGAAAACTGACCAACTCTCCATTTAGTGGAACTGGAGAGAGAGCCGCTGAGCTGTTGGAACTCATACATAGTGATGGACCCATGTCAACTCATGCCATTGGTGGTTACTCCTACTTCATTACCTTTACTGATGATTTCTCAAGGTATGGATATGTGTATTTAATGAAGTATAAGTCTGAGGCCTTTGAGAAAGTCAGAGAGTATAAGAATGAGGTGGAGAACCAGACTGGAAAGAGTATCAAAACTCTTCGATCAGATCGAGGAGGTGAGTACTTAAGTACATAGTTTACTCAGTTCCTCAAGGACCATGGGATATTATCCCAATGGACACCTCCTTATACACCTCAACTCAATGGTGTCTCTAAAAGGAGAAATCGTACGTTATTAGATATGGTACGGTCCATGATGAGTTTCGCTGACCTACCCATCTCATTCTGGGGATATGCCCTAGAAGCCGCAGCTTACCTTTTGAACAGAGTTCCAACTAAATCGGTAGTGTCTACACCATATGAGATATGGAAAGGGAAGAAGCCTGATCTTAAGGTTGTTAAGATTTGGGGCTGCCCTGCCCATGTTAAAAGACACAACCCCGATAAGTTAGAATCAAGGACAGAGCGATGCAAATTTGTCGGATACCCCAAGGAAACTTGTGGGTATTATTTCTATCATCTCGAGGACCAAAAGGTCTTTGTAGCTAAGAGAGTAGTGTTCTTTGAGAAGGAACACATTATTGGCGGAGACAGTGGAAGAATGATAGAGTTGAGCGAGGTTGGAGAACCAAGCTCAAGCACCACTCTACAGCCCGAGTCTGTTCAGGTACCTAATACACAAGTTTCAACTTTACGTAGGTCTGATAGAGTATCCCATCCTCCTGAGAGATATGTGGGACATATTAGACGATAGGATGTTGAGGATATTGATCCTCAGACCTACGAGGAGGCTATTATGAGTATAGACTCCGGGAAGTGGCAAGAAGCCATGAATTCTGAGATGGATTCTATGTACTCCAATAAGGTTTGGAACCTAGTTGATGCGCCCGAAGGTATTGTACCCATCGGTTGCAAGTAGATCTTTAAGAAAAAGATCGGAGTAGATGGAAAGGTAGAGACCTATAAAGCAAGGCTAGTGGCTAAGGGGTATCGTCAAAGGCAAGGTGTTGACTACGACAAAACCTTCTCACCCATAGCAATGCTAAAATCCATCAGAAGTCTATTTGCTATTGTAGCATACTATGATTATGAGATCTGGCAGATGGATGTGAAAACTGCATTCCTCAATGGGAACCTCGAGGAGGAGGTGTATATGATGCAACCTGAGGGATTCGTGTCCAAGAACTGCCCAGATAAGGTGTGTAGATTGCTTAGATCCATTTATGGACTAAAGCAAGCTTCCCGAAGTTGGAACATAAGATTTGATGAGGCAATCAGATCTTATGACTTCGTTAAGAACGAAGATGAGCCTTGTATATACAGGAAGGTAAGTGGGAGCGCTATCACCTTTTTGGTGTTATATGTGGATGACATCCTCATCATTGGGAACGACGTAGGAATGCTATCCATAGTAAAGGCTTGGTTATCTAGACACTTCTCCATAAAGGACTTAGGGGAAGCATCCTATATCTTGGGGATTAGAATCTATAGAGATAGATCCAAGAGGATGCTTGTCTTGTCCCAGTCCAAGTACATAGAAACTATTGTCAAATGGTTTGGCATGGAAAATTCCAAGAGAGGTCTCATACCGATGAGACATGGGATATCGCTTTCTACGAGTATGTCCCCAAAGACTCCAAAAGAAAGGGCGAACATGGATATGATATCTTATGCCTCAGCAATAGGGTCTATCATGTATGTCATGCTATGTACTAGGCCTGATATAGCGCATGCTCTGAGTGTCACGAGCAGGTATTAGGCAGATCCAGGCTTGAAGCACTGGAAAGCAGTAAAGTGTATCCTTAAGTACTTAAGAAGGACTAAGGATCTTTTACTATGGAGGTAATAGCCTTAAGGTTGAAGGCTACACAGACTCAAGTTTTCAGTCTGATGTCGATGATAGCAAGTCGAATTCAGGGTATGTGTACACCTTGAATGGACGAGCAGTGTGTTGGAAGAGTTCTAAGCAAGATACCACTGCTGACTTGACCATAGAGGCAGAGTATAGTGCTGCATCAGATGCAGCAAAGGAGGGAGTCTGGGTGAAGAAATTCATCACAGATTTGGGAGTCGTGCCGAATAGCGAGGAGCCGACTTCCTTATATTACGACAACTATGGGACGATTACTGAAATAAGGGAACCCGGGTCTCATCAGAAGTGTTCTGAGGAGGTTCTAACTTATCAGAGAGATCGTAACCCGAGGAGATGTAGTAGTGGAAAGAGTTCCATCCGAAGATAACATTGTAAATCCACTGACAAAGCCGTTGTCTTAGATTGTCTTTGAGCGTCACATGGGTCTGATGGGGATCAGACACATCGGTAATTGGCTTTAGGTCAAGTGGGAGATTGCTAGTCATAGGTGCCCAGTAAGCCAATCACGTGAGTGATGGCACGTGTGACTTGATACAGAATCTTTTTGCTTATTATATTTTGGCGTATATCACTTTATAACTATTGCATATGTGCATATATATATATATTGTGATGTCCTTGGATTTGTGCAATGGGAATCGGATCGTGATGAGATCACGATAATGAGATCGATTCACCTTTAAACACATATCCTAAATAATCCCGGTCATAGGTTACTCGAGAGGGATATCGTGATAACCGGACAGACTGGTGTGCTGTATACCCGTCCATATGATGGATGCAGCTGGTCTCATAGCTGCTTGTGTAGGGACACTAGGGATACAATACAGGTGCTCATTGGAGAATGAGTTCACTGATTGATCCGCTTACGGAATGCTGGATGGTTGATGATGCCTTATTATCAGACAGCGATTCCGTAGTCCTAGTGGTATATCTGGTCCTTAGACTTGAGACACCAAGGATGTTCTGTATGAGTGCTCCACTCTTTGATACTAGACTTATAGGTTTGGCTGTCCCAGATCTAGTACAGTTGGTCATTGGGAGTGGTAGTCGACCTTACGAGGGCTATTGAGTGTCGATAGAGGATCATCCACTCTCGACGTCATGAGAAGAATATCCCATGTGTTCTTGCTCAGACAAATCCCTGGCCAGGGTCATTCGGGTTGAGAGAGAAAGAGTTCTCCGGGAGAATCCGATTAGAGCAAGACTCGAGTAGAAACCGTATGAGTCTGACAACACCATGCTCGATATATGGTCTCTTGGATATTAGATGGATGAGGGACTATAGGTACACGGTAACTGAGGACAGACAGGTCCAATGGATTGGATTCCCCTGTATCGTCTGGGGACTACGGCGTAGTGGCCTAGTACATCCGTAGTCGATGAGTCAAGTGAATTATTACAGAGATAATAATTCACTGAGTTAGAAGGAGTTCTGACAGGTTTGACTCACGGCCAGCTCAATATTGGGCCTAGAGGGTCACACACATATGGTAGGCATTGCGATGAGTAGAGGTTCAGATATGAGATATCCGACGGAGCCCTTGTCTTATTGGATGCAGATCCAATACCCACTAGGGGAGGACCCATTAGGGTTTGACAGAGGATCTCTATAAATAGGAGGGATTCAGAGCCTCATAGGCTAGAGCCTTTGCTTGCCTTTCCTATTCTCCTCTCCCTCTCCACCTGAGAGTAGGCTTGGAGTTTTGAGGAGCGTCGTCGCAACCCTACTGTGTGGATCACCGCTAGAGAGGAGGACGCTTGACCTCCTTCACCCTCTCCTAAGGATCTGCAAGGAAACATGGATATACGATCTCCCTAGGTAACACAATCTACTCTATACGCAGTTTTAAGTTTCGCGGATTTTGCGCACCAATCTTCGCACGACGACGAACATTTTTTTGGGAATCAGGGATTTTGTTTTCTTGTTCTTCCGCTGCGCATATGATGTCGCCCTAAGATTTCCCAACAGGACTGTCCTAGTGCGGTGCTTCATCTAGGTGTGACCCAAGAGTGAGTGGATGAAAGTTGATTGCCAAAGGAGCGAACAAAATCGAAGGTGGAAGAGACCCTGCGATGTATTGGTAGAGGCCACACATGGAGGGTTCACAATTCGAGTTTATTCCACAAGGATCAGAATGCAATGGAGATGTCACTAGGAGGCGACATGGTGCAGCAGATCGTGGTGGAACAGTTCGTGGCAATGCGATACACACAACCTTGTCTCGTGAGGGATTAGATCATATAGAGGTATGATCGGGAGCTATTGGGAGCTCCACTTCGGTGAACAACATGACGGTAAGAAGGGCTATGGATTCAAGGAGTGAAGGCCATGGTACCGCAGAGACGGGTCTTCCGGGCGTGCATCAAATTTTGCATCGGATGAAAGCCTTGGTCATCAGCATATGGGGGCTGTGTTCTACCAAGGGAAAAGTTCGAATGCAAGTACCAGTGAGTCCCATGGGAGGGACTTGATCATGTAGAGGTATGATCGAAGCAGCTGGAGAGTTGGACTGCTCCAGAGCTCATATTCGCTTAAAGGAGCCCGACAAGTCAGAGGACAAGGTCGAGTAAGCGAACGTTGCTACCAAGGAAGCTAGGGAGAATAGAATCGGTATAAACCTTATAATGCGATGGCAGAGGCCATGCATGGGAGTTGCAATCTGTCTTTCCATCGACCAGGGGGAGCTGCTTGGAGAACACAGAGGTGTTGAAGCAGGGGGTCGAAAGGGGCGAGGAAGCGACGATAAGTCCAGAGGGACTTAGCTACCCAAACTCAAGCATCAGTTAGAATAGAGGTGGACTCAGAGGAGTGCCACGGAGACATATCTACTGATCGTGAAGAAAAGGGATGCAGATGCGAGGCGACGGATAGTAGGGCCATGGGCATGGCAGCGCCATGGTACCGCAGAGGCGGGACTTCCATGAAAGTCATTGATCCCTTGCTCTCATGGAGGGAGAGCGCTTGGTCGTAAAAGGGGCCGAGGAGGTGGAGCATGCAGAGGTAATCTCCAAGTACCGAGACAAGGCTGAAGGGCAGAGGCCGAGGAACTTCGTAAGACCGGTGTCAATGAGCTTCTCATCAAGATAGCCGAAAGTGAAGGACTTCGGGTCATGCAAGAGTGCATAACCAAGGAACGAAGCAGGCAGTACGCGGTGCTGTACCTTTGCTACTCAGTGGAGTAGGCGGTAGGGTTGATGGAGAAGACGGTACAATCCTAGAGGCAACCAAACCTATGAGAGAATTACTCCAAGTTGGGGTGAAAACTTCCCGCATTCCAGAAGTTCGATGGCATTGAGAAGGTGAATCATAGTAGCTAACTCAATGCAAGGAGTGCAAACACTTCAAGTGCTTCAGAAGTGTGAGCAAAGAGCAGGCGAAGACCAGTAACCAACTCGATGCATGGAGTACAACCTCGAGGAGGCGGGCGAAGTCAAGTAACCTTTGCCTTCTTAACTCTTAAGAGAATGGGAGAAACCGAGTACCCCAATTCTCTTATCTATCCAGCAGAGGAGCTCTACACAAGTTCAAAGACCCTTCGAAGATAATGGAAGATAATAGTTGTCAAATCCTCACCAACGGTGATCAATGTTACTGAGAGTAGATTATCCGCTTCATTTCCTAACGAAATTCCAATCGAAAGCGGAAGTGATGCGAACCTACTTGGATGTGACAACTAAGTGAAAGAAGAGTCAATGAGCAAATTTTGTGGAGGAAGGACCCAAAACTTCAGAAGTTTGCGAGACGATGCTCGTTAAAGCTCCAACAAGCATCCACCCAGTTTAAGCAGCATAAGGAATTTGAGAGACTGGCGCAGTAAGGATGGTCTTTTCTTTCATCTAGGGGATCCGCAGGAATCAACATGGATCAACACAACTCAGCCAACCCCACACCAGAGTCAGAGTCATTGGTGAGTTGAAGCAGCATGGCGGATCAAAGGTTCGACTACTCAAAAACAGCAGCGAAGAGCAGCTAGGAGCCAAGAGGCGCATTGTAGCAGGAGCAGAAGATTGAAGACTCAGCAAAGGCGAGGAGTTGCAGTGTCGACAAAGGCTTCAACGAGGATGTCGAAGGAATAAGTGGGGGAGAATGTCATGGACAAACTTCTAAACAGGATGTTTGATGTAATGCTTATGTATGTCCGTGTCTTTTGGCATGTTCATGCCTTGTACAGCATGTAGAGGGGCGGCCGAAGGCTTAATAGTCCTACTTTAGTTGGGTTGGTGGCCTCTTTAGGCTTGTAAATAAAGGTTGTGTCATGTGGACACGTGCGAGAGATTTTTGGTCTGTAATGGACCATTTTACCCTTTGTTGTGCAACTGTTCAGAGCTTGTAAAGTCTGTTTGTAATTTGCATTGTCTATAAAATATTTTTTCGGAGATGTTTGCTTGTGGATCCCGATTGAGGCATTTTCTCTAACCCGTTCTCTCTTTCGTGGGTCCTAAGGGACATGGGAGACTTCGGGGAGGCTGACCTTTACGGACGGACATGCAAGGGTGCCGCACGACTTAGGCAAAACCAGCTAAGTCCGTGACAGTCTATCGTTCATGGATGCCTTCTCCGGCTACAACCAGATCAGAATGGCGCCCGAGGACCAAGAGCACACGACTTTCATCACCGATCTAGGGGTGTATTTCTACAAAGTCATGTCATTTGGGCTCAAAAACGCAAGCGCCACCTATCAAAGGGCCGTGAACAAAATGTTCGACGCATAAATCGGGCGAAACGTCGAAGTCTATGTCGACGACATAATCGTGAAAAGCCTCATGGCGGCAGACCACCTGACCGACTTGGCCGAGACATTCTCCACACTCCAGAGGTATGGCCTGCGACTAAACCCGACAAAGTGCATTTTCGACGTCAATTCGGGAAGGTTCCTTGGATTCATCATGCATGAAAGAGGAATCGACATTTATCCAGAAAAGGTTCAAGCGGTCATCAACATGCAGGACCCTCGAATAGTCAAGGACTTGCAGCGACTAAACGGACGGCTTGCTGCCTTATCCCGGTTTCTATCTCGGTCTGGAGATCGTTGCCTTCCCTTCTTCCGGGCGTTGAAGAACCCCAAGGACTTCCGGTGGACGACGCAGTGTGAAGAGGCTTTTGGACAAGTCAAGCAGCACTTGGCCAACCTCCCCCGTCTTGCCTCGGTTACTCTCGAGGAAAAGTTCTTGATATCTTAACATGATGCAAACATGGCATATGGCAATCATAGCATTTCTATCATCAATTTACCATATATTTCGTTGCAAGTTTCTTTTGATATCTTAACATAATTTAAATTCAAATATGACACTCATAGCATCAATTCATATATTTCTCCCCCTTTATCATCAACAAAAAGGAGAACGATATAAGCAAATTTTAAACGTAAGTGAGGTAATGATTCATACCATAACTAGGTTTATGTCACTTTTCAACAATGAGTGATAGGATATCAATTATACAAATATCTTAAGAAAAATATGACATGGAGATAGCTTTCATTACTTCTTCCTCTTTATTTGTTATTATCTTTTTGCATGAAGGAGGAAAGTCACTTGTGAGCTTACTCGAATGAAGTTAAAATTGATAAGATATTAAAACACACTTCATTTTTATAAGGATCAAGATATGTGTGTGAATTAAATCCTTGCACGTAAAACTATTTCTCTAAAGATATAAGAAGGAATCATCAAATCCATTTCTCGAAAGATATTTTTCACATTATAAGTCTATGAGAGATGCATTTGCTAGTTGATTCCATATGTTAAAAATCAATGATATGAATCAAACTCGATATGACATATGTTTATTAAGTCTGGAAGAGAATAATGTATCGAGAAAATCCGATTGTTAGGATCAAGAAGATCCGAAAATAAACTTTAACACTTTCATGCATTCAGACAAGGTTTTGCTATAGACTTTCAAATTCAATCATGAAGATAAAACATGCTTATTATCATGAAAATTTTTGTATCCAAAACACATAATTTCCAACATGTTATTAAGGCATGTAATTGTATAAAATTCTCATTATAGCAATTATATCCTACCATTTTATCATTATAAACAAGAAAGAAGATGGGAAGAACAAAATAGTGTAAAATATTTTAATCATTTCAAGGCATACAAGCCTTAAATACAATCATATCATGTCATGAAAGATAAAATCATTTGAATACCAAAAGAAATGATTCATTTTGACATATCTCCACTTTAAATAAAAAATAAAAAGAATTCTTAGGAGATCATGATATAGATAGAATTCATTCAATCTTGTAAGAGAACAAGATATTAATTCATGCATATAAAATCTTGACTTAAGCATAAGTAATTTCAAAATAAATTACGGGGGTTTCGATTACCTCATCGTTGAATGTCCTTAAGGCGTAGTTTGCCACCTTGCCTTTCTTGATTTTCTCCTCGTCTTCGGAGGAGCTCGATTCATCCCAAGTTGTATTCTTTTTCTTATGTTCAAAGCAAGTAGTTCCGTTCTTTTTGCTTTTTAATTTTTGTTTCATTTATAGTTTAAGTTCACTATCACTTGAGCTTATGCTCGAGTGGTCTTTAAATGTTCTATGTCCCAAATCCTTCCTGTTCTTTGGAAGGTTGTTTTGTTCATCATGTTCATCATGTGCATTGTGTACCATTTCATATGTCATCAATGAACCAATTAGTTCTTCAAGTGGTAAGTTATTTAGGTTTTTAGCTTCTTGTATTGTAGTTACTTTTGAATCCCACTTCTTAGAAAGAAAACGCAAAATCTTGTTTACGAGTTCAAAATCCGAAAAACATTTGCCAAGAGCTCTTAAACCATTGATGATATCCGTAAAACGGGTGTACATGTCACCAATGGTTTTGCTTGGCTTTATTTGAAAAAGCTTGAAATCATGCATCAAAAAGTTGATTTTCGAATCTTTAACTCTAAAAGTTCCTTCGTGTGTGATTTCAAGAGTGTGCCATATGTCAAAAGCCGTTTCACACAAAGAAACCCAATTGAACTCATTTTTGTCCAAAGCGTAAAATAAGGCATTCACAGCCTTTGTGTTTAAAGAAAAATGCTTCTTCTCCAAATCCGACCATTCGTTCATCGGTTTAGAAGGAAGTTGAAAACTGTTTTCAACAATATTCTATAAATCCAAATTTATAGAAATCAAGAAAACTCTCATTCGAGTTTTCCAATAAGTGTAGTCCAATCCGCTAAACAACGGTGGACGAACAACCGATAAGCCCTCTTAAAAGCCATGAAGAGCTATTTCTCTCGGGTGTAAATCCGAAATGAGAAATACTGGGCTCTGATACCAATTGTTAGGATCAAGAGTACTAAGAGGGGGGGGGTGAATTAGTGCAGCGAAAAACTTTCGATGATTAAAACTGCATTCGTACAATAAAAGCAATTTTGGTAAGAAAGCCAATTCGTAAATCACTTTAACTTGTGATCAAGTGAGATGCAGTTTAAGCAAAGATATAAAGGCAGTTTGTAGTTATGATGGAAATCAGAATGTAAGCGCAAACTAAAATATGATGTTCGTACGATAAAGTCGATTTCCGTCTTAACGTCGATTCGAAAAATACTTAACTATGAAACATGTTCGTAAATGATCAAAAGGCAGTAAGCTATTGAGAAGGTTTGCAGTAAAGATAAGATGATCAAAGTAAATGCAAACCGAGATTTAGAGTGGTTCGGTCAATCTTGACTTATATCCACTTTTGGCTTCCTCCACCGACGAGGTCACCGATGTCCACCAGAGGCCTTCCTTCAATAGGCGAAGGCCAACGACCATTTTACAGTTTCACTCCTTTTGACGGGCTTAGGAGACAACCCTTACAGAATTTCTCTCTTCTCTTGAAAGCTCAAAACTTGGAAGAAAAGAGGGAGGAGAACTTCTAGCCTTTACAACACTTTTGAGCTCTAAAAATCACAGAGTAAGAACAAGCTTTCGGTGCTTTTGGGGTGCCCTTTCATTGCTGAAAGGGTGGGGTATTTATAGGCCCAAAACCATTTTGAATTCTGAGCTCAAAACTGTCATCTCCCGAAATTCCGAGGTTTGGCGGTTGCACCATCTGACTAGGGTGGTTGCACCGCCTGGCAAAGCTCAGAGACTGAGCCTCTGGGCGGTGCCACCTCCTGTCAAGGGCGATTGCACCGCTTGGCAGAGCTCGAAAACTGAGCCTCTGGGTGGTGCCACCTCCTGTCAAGGGCGGTTGCACCGCTTGGCAGAGCTCGGAGACCGAGCTCAGGCGGTTCAACCGCCTGTCAGGGGCGGTTGCACCCCTGAGTCTCGTTCGGAGACAGAGCCCAAGCGATGCCATCGCCTGACTGGAGGTGAACTTCCCTCACGAACTTCCGGCGAGCTTCCGGCGAACTTCCGGTGAACATCCGATGAACCTTCGGCGATGCTCCAGCAGACTTCCGGCAAACTCTTGGACTTGCGACGATCCACTTAGCGAGTTCTGACGAGCTTCTTTGGCAAGCTCCTGGACTTCTCGGATTTGTTCCCGCAGAACCTCCGACAACCGTCCGGACTTCGACGCAACTCCTGCTGCATGTCTTACTTCCATCGTAGTTAATCCTACACATGTAAAATAAAACTTTGATCGAGACAATTAATCCTAATCAATTAACCAAGTTGTCCGGCATGTCATTGGTCCCTCGACGCTTCGTCCGATTATTCGGCGCATCGTCCTCTCCTGCGGCCTATTGCCCAATCGGCCAGTTGACTCCGCAACTCCGATATCCTTGGTACAATACCCACTCTTCTTGGCCCAATGCTTGAGTCCACGGCCCGAAGCCTTATGTCGATATGTCGACTGATCCACTAGCCCGACGTCCAATCTTTTAACATGTTCCTCCGGCACAACATTGTTGAATCTCGTATTTTGATGATGAAACTCCTTGATATATGTTTATGATTTAATCTACATTTTGAGTGACGCAGGGTGCTTCGATTAGGATGAGACAATTAAAGCAGGAACATCATGTTGTGCCGGAGGAACAGGTCAGAAGATTGGACGTCGGGCCGGTGGATCGGTTGACGTATCGACAGAAGGCTTCGGGTCGTGGACTCAGGCATCGGGCCAAGAAGAGCGGGTATTGTGCCAAGGATATCGGAGTTGCAGAGTCAACTGGCCGATTGGGCAATAGGCTGCAGGAAAGGACGATGCGCCGAAGAATCGGACGAAGCGTCGAGGGACCAATGACATGCCGGACAACTTGGTTAATTGCTTAGGATTAATTGTCTCAATCGAAGTTTTTGTTTTAAGTGTGCAGGATTAACTATGATGAAAGTTAGACAAGCAGCAGGAGTTGCGCCAGAGTCAAGTTCATAATCACGTTGGGAGTTCGAGAGTTCGACGGAAGTTCGGACGGTCGTCGGAGGTTCTGCGAGAACAGATCCGAGAAGTCCAGAAGCTTGCCAAGCGAAGCTCGTCGGAACTCGCCAAGTGGATCGTCGCAAAGTCCAGGAGTTTGCCGGAAGTCCGCAGGAGCATCACCGAGGGTTCATCGGATGATCGACGGAAGTTCGCCGGAAACTCGCCGGAAGAAGCGATTGACGCACCGAAGCAAAGCTGCAGAAATTGTCTTAGATCTAATCATAGTTAGCACGTTGATTAAGTTGGAAAATGGGAGGTGATCCCATTAGCTTCATCTTGGGGCAATTGGGCCCCTGAAAGACTGAAATTGGGCCGAATGGAGCTACCCATTCGGACCCAGGTTGCTGTGGGAGGTGCAACCGCCCAGGCAGGGAGGTAGCACCGCCCAGGCTATGTCTCCCAGCGAGACTGGGCGGTGCAACCGCCCCAGCCAAGAGGTGCAACCGCCCAGGACTCAGTCTCCGAGCGAGACTGGGCGGTGCAACCTCCTCTATCAGGAGGTAGCACCGCCAGAGCTCAAGTTTCGAGCTCTGCCAGGCGGTGCAACCTCTCCAGTCAGGCGGTGCAACCGCCTGAGCTCGGTCTTCGAGCTCTGGCAGAGAGGTGCAACCGCCCCTGACAGAGGTAGCACCGCCCAGAGGCTCAGTCTTCGAGCTCTGCCAGGCGGTGCAACCTCTCCAGTCAGGAGGTGCAACCGCCTGATCCCGGAATTCCGGGATTTGATCGTTTTGAGCTCCAAATTTGAATTGGGTTGGGGCCTATAAATACACCACCCATTCAGCACTGAAAAGATACAGACCTACATCGAATTCTTGATCTTTTCTGTGATTCTAAGAGCTCAAATTTGTGTAAAGTCCTAAAGTTCTCCTCTTTCTGTTCTTCAAGTCTTGAGTTGTAAAGAGAGGAGAGAAAGGTCCTGTAAGGGTTGTCTCCTGAGCCCATCAAAAGGAGTGAATCTGTAAAAGGGCAGTTGGCCTTCGCCTATTGAAGGAAGGCCTCTAGTTGACGTCAGTTACCTCGTCGGTGGAGGAAGCCAAAAGTGGAGCAGGTCAAGACTAACCGAACCACTCTAAATCTCTGGTTTGCGTTTATTTTGAGCACTTTATCATTACTGCAAACCTCCTACATAGCTACTGCTCTCTGTGCCTTTACGAACAAGTTTCTAAGTGCTGATCTTTCCGAATCTGCATTCAGACGTAAATCGGTGTTTTCATACATTACAGTTTACGTTTACGTTTTGATTCTGCAAAACTATCTTCTGCGCTTTTACGAACGAAGTTTCTAAGTTCAAATTCCTTTAAAACTGCGTTTAGACGTAAACTGCGCAAACTGTGTTTAGACGTAAAACTATGTTTTTGACGTAAACTGCGCAAACTGCGTTTAGACGTAAAACTGCGTTTAGACGCAAACTGCGTTTAGACGTAAAACTACGTTTAGAGGTAAAACTGTGTTTAGACGTAAAACTGCGTTTAGACGCAAACTGCACTGTGCTTAGACGCAATCTGATCTTAGACGCAAACTGCGCTTAAACGCAAACTGCGCCAAACTGTGCTTAGACGCAATCTGCATTTAGACGCAAACTGCATTTAGACGCAAACTGCGTAAACTGCGCTTAGACGCAAACTGTGTTTAGACATAAACTGTACTTAATCATAAGTATTCTTAGAATCGGCTTTTGCATCAAAATAGTTTTTATCAAACAAACGCAGCTTTCGTTTTTAATCGCTGAAAGATTTCCGCTGCACTAATTCACCCCCCCCTGTTGAATCTCGGATTTTGATGATGAAATCAATTGATGGGTTAATTGATCTAATCCATATTATTGAGTTAAGTGTGCAGGATTAACTACGATAACCAGAAAACATAAAGCAAGGATACCGGAGTCGAGCTCGATGGACGTTTAAGAGACCGAAGAATCATCGGAGATGCTGCCGGAACCATCCGAGAAGAAATCGGGAACGTGTCGGAAGTTCGCCGAAGAAATCGTTGGAGGCTCGCGGAGATCACCGAGAAGGCTCGGCTACTCATTAAAAGTCATCACAAAGATTGGGAGCTTGCAGGGAGTCCGTCGGAAGAAGTTCGTCGGAAAGCTCGCCGGAACAAGACTCGACGTTCGCGGTTGAAAATTTGCTTAGGATGTGTTTTGGTTATGTAGTCCACTTGTAATTAGGATTAGGATTAAGAGATAATCCTATATCCTGGTTAGGGGCCAACTGGGCCCAAAGTCAGAGTTGGTTTAGGCTAAAAATTAAGCTAAACCAGCGAACTAGAGAGCCAAGATTGAAGCCCAACTAGTGGCTGAAAACACTGTAGTTGGGCTGAAAACACTGTAGGCGGTGGCACCGCCTATCTGGGCGGTGGCACCACCCAGCACCCGAGTGCTGGGCGGTGACACCTCCTTGGTTGGGCGGTTGCACCGTCCAGCACCCGAGTGCTGGGCGGTGGCACCGCCTGGCTGGGCGGTGGAACCTCCAGCACCGGGAACCCTAAGAGAATTCAAATTTTGGGCTCCAAAATTTGAATCCTCTTGAGGCCTATAAATACCCCTCTAATCTCAGCTGAGGTAACAACTTTTGAGAAGCATTTTGATTGAGAGAAAAGTCTTAGAAAGTCTTAGCAAGTCTTGTTTTCAATTTGCTAGAGAGTTCTCCTCCTTCTTTCTTATTGAAAATTTGTAAGAGGTTGAGCTGCTTGTAAAAGGTTGTAAGAGGGGTGTTTACCCTTCCATTTCAAGAGACTTGCTAGTGGAAGGTGGGAGCCTCATCGAAGAGGGGCCTCGCAAGTGGAGTAGGTCATTTGACCGAACCACTCTAAAAATCGGCGTAATCTCTGGTTTGCTCTTTATTATTGTCATTTACATTACTGCAAATCTTCTTACTGCTTTAGTTCCTTATTACTCTTGCTGCGCAACTTCAAGAATACGCCTTCAAGTTAAATTTCTCAAGTTTCGTTCTTAACGTACGAAAGATTTTGATTAAAATCGAAGTTTTAATCCGCTGCACTAATTCACCCCCCCCTCTTAGTGCCGCTCCGATCCTAACACCCCCCTCTTAGTGCTCTCGATCCTAACAATTGGTATCAGAGCCCGGTTAACTCTCAAATGGATTAAAACCCAAGAGAGATGGCTTACGCCGAAAACCAAGAGGGCCATTCCATTACACGTCCACCCATGTTTAATGGGACGGACTACACCTATTGGAAGACCCGAATGAGGATCTTTCTTATTTCTATGGACGTTGAAATCTGGAATCTTGTCGAGAATGGTTTTTTAAAGTCTTCTCTTTCAATGATCGATTGGAACTCTTTGGAGAAGAAGGCTTTCGCTCTTAATGCAAAGGCTATGAATGCCTTATTTTGCGCACTTGATAAAAACGAGTTTAATCGGGTTTCTTTGTGCGAAACGGCTTTCGATATTTGGCGCACTCTTGAAATCACGCACGAGGGAACTAGTAGAGTCAAAGACTCGAAAGTTAATATTTTACTGCATAATTTCGAGCTTTTTCATATGAAACCAAGCGAAACCGTTGTTGACATGTACACCCGATTTACGGATGTCGTCAATGGTTTAAAATCACTTGGTAAAAGCTTTTCGGACTTTGAACTCGTTAACAAAGTTTTGCGCTCACTTTCTAAAACTTAGGATTCAAAAGTAACTGCTATTCAAGAATCGAAAAACTTGAACCAATTTCCACTTGAAGAACTAATTGGTTCATTGATCGCATATGAAATGACGTGCAATGCACGTGAAGAACTTGAGAACCACCTTCCAAAGATCAGGAAGGATTTGGGACATAGAACATTTGAAGACCACTCGAGCATAAGCTCAAGTGATGGTGAACTTAAACTACAAATGAAACAAAAATTAAAAAGTAAAAAGAATGGAACTACTTGCTTTGAATGCAAGAAGAAGAACAAAAATTGGGATGAATCGAGCTCCTCCGAAGACGAGGAGAAAATCAACAAAGGCGAGGTGGCAAACTACGCCTTTACGCCTTTCGATGCTGAGGTAATCAAAATGCCTTTAATTTACTTTGAAATTACATGATGCTTTTCATAAAGCATTTTTCTTTATTTTTCTTGAAAATTGCATGTTTAATAATTTTATAATGAAAATACAAACAATTAGGAATCATGCTTATCATTCTAGTAATTTTGAAAATAATCATGAAAATTGAATGTTTATGATAAACAAAATGATTTTGATTAAAAATACCTTATGAAATCATGCTATATGTAGTTGAGAAGTAATAATGTGTATCATGTTGATTTCCATTGTTATTTCTCGATTTTGAGTATATGAAATCATGTTTAATTTGAAGTTATGATTAATGAGTATATTTTTGAAATTATGTATGATGATTCTTGATATTTATGGATTATCGATTTTCATGATAATAACAGTGGCTTTAAAAAAAAAAAAAAAATTGATGCATGTTTTCATAAATGAAAAGGCATGCTAACATGAAATCGACCACTTAAAATGAAACACTTAAAAAGGGGAGATAGCTAGCTTGCACAATTCAAGAAGAAAGCAAAAATTGCACTTCTCAAAAGAGAAGAAATTGCTATCTTGAACATCACCAAGAAGTGCTATCTTGCAAATCTCAAGACACACAAATGCAATCATGCAAAATTTGTAATTTTGCACATCATTAAAATTTATGATGCTTTGGTGATTATGCATGTTCTAAAATGTTATAAAATTCACTAGCTTGCATGATGTAGAACTTAGCTATATTGAACATCACCAAGGAATGCTATCTTGCCTATCTCAAGAAGCAAAAAGTTAACTTGCACATCTAGCAAAACTTATATTTCAAGAAGCAAGAGTTGCTTTCTTGAACATCTCAAAATTGCTAGCTTGCGGGCCTTAAAATGTAGAAATTTTTTGCTAGCTTGAATATGGTAAACTTGCCATCATACTACCATGATGATGAGCATGCCTTATCTTCATGATTATATTTGAAAAACTATGGCAAAAATCTGTCCGAATGATTAAACCTGTTAAAATTATTTTTCGGACTTTTTTGATTAAATGATCAAATCACTTGATTGCCATAATAATTTTACACAATTACTTGCCATGATTACATGTTGAAAATTATGTGCTTGAATACAAAAATTTCCATGATAATAAGCATGTTTTACCTACGTGATTGTAATTGAATATCTCTAGTAAAACCCTGTCCGAATGTCTGAAAGTGTCAAATTTCATTTTCGGATTTTCTTGATCCTAACAATTGGATTTTCTTGATACATTATCCTCTTCCGAATTTAACAAGCATATGTCATATCAAGTTTAACTCACATCATTGATTTTTGACATATGGAATCATCTAGCAAATGCACTTATCATGTGAAAAATATTTTTCGAGAAACATATTTGATGATTCCCTCTTATAAAAGGAAGATATTTTTACATACAAGGATTTGACTCACTTACTTATCTTAATCCTTGCAAAAATGAAGTGTGCTTTAATATCGTATCGATTTGAACTTCATATATGGCTTTCCTCCTTCATTTAAAAAGATAACAAATAAAAAGGAAGAAGCAATAAAAGCTATCTCCATGTCATGTTTTCCTCGAGATGTTTGCATAATTGGTATCCTATCACTCAGTGTTGAAAAATGACATGAACCAACTTATGGCATCGCACTTATATTTAAAATTTGCTTATATCGTTCTCCTTGTTGTTGATGACAAAGGGGGAGAAATATATAAATTGATATGTTTGCTATCACTAATGATTGCTATCACTGATGCTGATATGTTTGCTATCACTAATGATGATATGGTTGCTATTACTGATGTTGATATGTCTGCTATCACTGATGTTGATATGGTTGCTATCACTGATGCTATGATTAGGCCATACTTGCATCACCAAGAAATATATGATTGCTATCATTGCTATGATAAGGCCATACTTGCATCACCAAGTAATATATGATTGCTATCATTGCTATATGCCCTATATCGAGATATCAAACAAAAATTTGCATCGTACGAGCTGATATCTTACCATGTGATGCAATGCTACACTTGCTAAAATATTCGAAATGTGTACATCATGAAATGATATCAAAATCTTGCTTCACAGCTTTACATGTCGATATCATGCCATATGATGAAATGCTACAATTGATAAACACTTGAAATGGTTGCGTTACGATATCAAAAGCTAACACTGCAAAGGAAGCAAAAATTTGCTAGCTTGCAACTTGCATATTTCAAGAAGCAAGAGTTGCCTTCTTGAACATCTCTAAACTGCTAGCTTGCAAGTTCTAAAATGTTGTAACATTGCTAGCTTGCATGTGATATCTTGTATGCCGTAAAACTTGCATATCTAAAACTTGATAGCTTGAATGTTCTAAGCATGATGTAACATTTGCTAAATTTTCTGGCTTCAAATTGCATGATGATAAAACTTGATATTATGTTTTTCATGCAATAAGTTAAACTTATATCACAAACACTTGATTGTGGTACTTCTCCATTTTGTTGATGATAAAGGGGGAGAAGTATTTGATGACTTGACATGTTATGCATAAGTTTATGCATAAGTTCATGATAACGTGTTGCAAGTATTCATGATGAATATTGCAATGACTTGAATTCAGTTTGAATTCAAGGTTCTATCAATATGGCATATTGATAGGGGGAGTTTGTTTAAACTCTGAGAGTTAAGGTTAACTCTGTTGACATGTTGCTTAGATTTTTGAATCTAAGAGTTTCTATCAATATGGCATATTGATAGGGGGAGTTTGTTTAAACTACGGGAGTTAAGTTTAACTCCGTCATCAAGTAGTTGTCATCATCAAAAAGGGGGAGATTGTTGAATCTCGTATTTTCATGATGAAACTCCTTGATATATGTTTATGATTTAATCTGCGTTTTGAGTGACGCAGGGTGCTTCGATTAGGATGAGACAATTAAAGCAGGAACATCATGTTGTGCCGGAGGAACATGTCAGAAGATTGGACGTCGGGCCGGTGGATCGGTTGACGTATCGACAGAAGGCTTCGGGTCGTAGACTCGGGCATCGGGCCAAGAAGAGCGGGTATTGTGCCAAGGATATCGGAGTTGCGGAGTCAACTGGCCGATTGGGCAATAGGCTGCAGGAAAGGACGATGCGCCGAAGAATCGGACGAAGCGTCGAGGGACCAATGACATGCCGGACAACTTGGTTAATTGCTTAGAATTAATTGTCTCGATCAAAGTTTTTGTTTTGAGTGTGCAGGATTAACTACGATGAAAGTTAGACAAGCAGTAGGAGTTGCGCCGGAGTCAAGTTCATGATCACGTTGGGAGTTCGAGAGTTCGACGGATGTTCGGACGGTCGTCGGAGGTTCTGCGAGAACAGATCCGAGAAGTCCAGAAGCTTGCCAAGCGAAGCTCGTCGGAACTCGCCAAGTGGATCGTCGCAAAGTCCAGGAGTTTGCCGGAAGTCCGCAGGAGCATCACCGAGGGTTCATCGGATGATCGACGGAAGTTCGCCGGAAACTCGCCGGAAGAAGCGATTGACGCACCGAAGCAAAGCTGCAGAAATTGTCTTAGATCTAATCGTAGTTAGCACATTGATTAAGTTGAAAAATGGGAGGTGATCCCATTAGCTTAATCTTGGGGCAATTGGGCCCCTGAAAGACTAAAATTGGCCGAATGGAGCTACCCATTCGGACCCAGGTTGCTGTGGGAGGTGCAACCGCCCAGGCAGGGAGGTAGCACCGCCCAGGCTATGTCTCCCAGCGAGACTAGGCGGTGCAACCGCCCCAGCCAAGAGGTGCAACCGCCCAGGGCTCAGTCTCCGAGCGAGATTGGGCGGTGCAACCTCCTCTATCAGGAGGTAGCACCGCCAGAGCTCAAGTTTCGAGCTCTGCCAGGCGGTGCAACTTCTCCAGTCAAGTGGTGCAACCGCCTGAGCTCGGTCTTCGAGCTCTGGCAGAGAGGTGCAACCGCCCCTGACAGAGGTAGCACCGCCCAGAGGCTCAGTCTTCGAGCTCTGCCAGGTGGTGCAACCTCTCCAGTCAGGAGGTGCAACCGCCTGATCCCGGAATTCCGGGATTTGATCGTTTTGAGCTCCAAATTTGAATTGGGTTGGGGCCTATAAATACCCCACCCATTCAGCACTAAAAAGATACAGACCTACACTGAATTCTTGATCTTTTCTGTGATTCTAAGAGCTCAAATTTGTGTAAAGTCCTAAAGTTCTCCTCTTTCTGTTCTTCAAGTCTTGAGTTGTAAAGAGAGGAGAGAAAGGTCCTGTAAGGGTTGTCTCCTGAGCCCATCAAAAGGAGTGAATCTGTAAAAGGGCAGCTGGCCTTCGCCTATTGAAGGAAGGCCTCTAGTTGACGTCGGTGACCTCGTCGGTGGAGGAAGCCAAAAGTGGAGCAGGTCAAGACTGACCAAACCACTCTAAATCTCTGGTTTGCGTTTATTTTGAGCACTTTATCATTACTGCAAACCTCCTACATAGCTACTGCTCTCTGCACCTTTACGAACAAGTTTCTAAGTGCTGATCTTTCTGAATCTGCATTCAGACGTAAATCGGTGTTTTCATACATTACAGTTTACGTTTACGTTTTGATTCTGCAAAACTGTCTTCTGCGCTTTTACGAACGAAGTTTCTAAGTTCAGATTCCTTTAAAACTGCGTTTAGACGTAAACTGCGCAAACTGTGTTTAGACGTAAAACTATGTTTTTGACGTAAACTGCGCAAACTGCGTTTAGACGTAAAACTACGTTTAGACGCAAACTGCGTTTAGACGTAAAACTACGTTTAGACGTAAAACTGTGTTTAGATGTAAAACTGCGTTTAGACGCAAACTGCACTGCGCTTAGACGCAATATGATCTTAGACGCAAACTGCGCTTAAACGCAAACTACGCCAAACTGCGCTTAGACGCAATCTGCATTTAGACGCAAACTGCATTTAGACGCAAACTGCGTAAACTGCGCTTAGACGCAAACTGTGTTTAGACATAAACTGTACTTAATCATAAGTATTCTTAGAATCGGCTTTTGCATCAAAATAGTTTTTATCAAACAAACGCAGCTTTCGTTTTTAATCGCTGAAAGATTTCCACTGCACTAATTCACCCACCCCCCCCCCCCCTCTTAGTGCTCTCGATCCTAACAAACATGATTTTTCCTGCTTTAATTGTCTTATCCTGATCGAAGCATCCTACGTCACTCAAAACGTAGATTAAAACATAAATACAATTATCAATTGGTTTCATCATCAAAATACGAGATTCAACAGGACTAACTTCGATCAGGAGATTGGATGTTGGGCCGGAGTTGAACATGTCAGAAGATTTGACATCGAGCCGGAGGATCGGTCGGCATGTCAGCAGAAGGCTTCATGCCGTGAATTCGGGCATCGGGCTGAATGATCGGACATTCCGCTAATGACATGCTAGACAACAGATGATTCATGCTTTATAATAATTTGTCTAGATTGAGTTAGTTTAGGTCATAATTAGGTTGGTTTAGAATATAATTAAGCTAACTCAATTAGGGGCCAATTGAGCCCAAAGTGGGGCTGTTTTAGGCCAAGAGAAAGGCCCATTCAGTGACCCAAAAGTTGTGTTAGGCAGTGGCACTGCTAGTGGCACAGTCTCCGAGACATAGTCTCCAAGATTATGTCAAGCGATAGTGCCACCAAACTGGGCAATGGTACCGCCCAGTGTCAAGCAGTGTTACCACCAATCTGGGTGGTGGTACTACCCAAACATAGTCTCCTAGATTATCAAGTGACGGTATCACCTAGTGTCAGTGCTGCGGGCGGTGGTATTGCCCAGCACAGGTAGTGGTATTGCCAGAACCTAGGAAACCAAGGATGAGACCTTTTTCTAGCTCTAATTTTGAAGCCATTTGGGGTCTATAAATACCCCAGCTATTCCTGCATAGAGCTGCAAGATTGAGCATAAATTTGAGTTCAGAAAGGGGGAAAGAATACTTGAAAAAATTAAGAAACTCTCTTAGGATTTAGGATCATTTCTTCCTAGTACTTAGAAGTTCATCTAAAGGGAGAAGTGAGGTCTAAGAAAGAGAGGCTTGTAAAAATTATCCCCTACACTCGTGAAAAGGAAAAAGAGTGTAAAAGGGTTGTTGATCTTTGCCCATTGAAGGAAGATTGTTAGTAGATGCTGGTGGCCTCGACGGAAGAGGAATCAGGAGTGGATGTAGGTCACGACTACTGAACCACTATAAAAATCTGGATTGCATTTACTTGAAGCTTTTCATTATAATTGCAAAATGAATTCTTACTTTCACTATGCTTTTGTACATTTTCAAGTCAAGCATCTTTATGATATCGGTTTTCATCAAATAAAGTTTTTTGAAATTGATTAAATTTATCATTTTCATCCACTGCACTAATTCACCCCTCCCCCCTCCCCCCCCCCCCCCCCGTCTTAGTTCCGACTTGATCATAACAGTTGGTATCAGAGCCACATTTTTTTCTCATTTGGTTTAACAACTAAGAGAAATTGCTCTTTTTAGCTTTCAAGAGGATCACTCTATCATTCATCCTCCTATGTTCAATGAGATAGACTACACATATTGAAAAACTCGAATAAGAGTTTTCTTGCTTTCTTTATATTTCAATTTATGGAATATCATTGAAAACGGATTTCAAAAGTCTTCTCTTCCAATGAATGAATGGAATGATTTAGAGAAGAAGACTTTCTCTTTGAATGCCAAAGCTATGAATACTTTGTTTTGTGCTTTAAATAAAAATGAATTCAATTGAGTTTTGATAGGGCATATTTTGGCCCTATGTGAATCACCGACAGATGCTGCAGACCAACGCGACACCGTACGCCTCCAGAACCGTAGGGTGCATGCCACTGTTAGGATCAAGAGCACTAAGAGGGGGGGGGGGGGGGGGGGTGAATTAGTGCAGCGGAAAACCTTCTATGATTAAAAAAACTGCGTTCGTTCGATAAAAGTGATTTCGGTAAGAAAGCCTGATTCGTAAATCACTTTAACATTTGATTAAGCGAGATGTAGCAAAGATATAAATGCAGTTTGCAGTTATGGTTCAAATCAGATAGTATGCGCAAACTGAAATATGATATTCGTACGAAAAAGCTGATTTATGTCTAAATGCATATTCGTAAATCACTTGATTAAGCGAGATGCAGTTAAAGCAAGGATATAAAGGCAGTTTGCAATTATGATTGAAATCAAAACGTAAACGCAAACTGAAATATGATGATCGTACGATAAAACTGATTTACGTCTAAACGTCGATTCAGAAAGTGCAAAGCTTGAAACCCTTACAGAAACTGATTTGCAGTAAAGATAATATGCTCAAAGTAAATGCAAACCGAGATTTAGAGTGGTTCGGTCAATCTTGACCTACTCCACTTTTGGCTTCCTCCACCGACGAGGTCACCGACGTCAACTAGAGGCCTTCCTTCAATAGGCAAAGGCCAACCACCCTTTTACAGTTTCACTCCTTTTGACGGGCTTAGGAGACAACCCTTACAGAATTTTCTCTCCTCTCTTTAAAGATCAGAACTTGGAAGAAAAGAGGGAGAAGAACTTTTGGCCTTTACAACAATTTTGAGCTATAAGAATCACAGAATAAGATCAGGATTTCGGTGTGTTTTGAGTGCCCTTTCAGTGTTGAAAGGGTGGGGTATTTATAGGCCCCAACCCAGTTTGAATTTGGAGCTCAAAACTGTCAATTCCCGGAATTTCAGGATCTGGCGGTTGCACCGCCTGGCAAAGCTCGAAGACTAAGCCTCTAGGCGGTGCCACCTCTGTCAAGGGCGGTTGCACCTCTTGCCAGAGCTCGAAGACTGAGCTCAGGATGTGCCACCGCTTGACTGAGGCGGTTGCACCGCTCAGCCAGAGCTCGGAGACCGAGCCCAGGCGGTGCCACCTCCTGGTTGGGGCAGTTGCACCGCCCAATCTCGTTCGGAGACTGAGCCCAGGCAGTGCCACTGCTTGGCTTGGGCGGTTCAACCGCCTGGCAGAAATCAGGGTCCGAATGGGTTGATCCATTCGGCCCAATTTGGGTTTTTCAAGGGCCCAATTGCCCCAAGATTAAGTTAATGGGATCACCTCCCATTTCCAACTTAATCATTGTACTAACTACGATATTCCCTAAGACATTTACTGTAACTTGCTCTAGTGCGTCAATCGCTTCTTCCGGTGAGCTTTCGGTGAACTTTCGTCGATCATCCGATGAACCCTCGGTGATGCTCCCGCGGACTTCCGGCAAACTCCTGGACTTGCGATGATCCACTTGGCGAGTTTCGACGAGCTTCTTTGGTAAGCTCATGGACTTCTCGGATTTGTTCCCGCAGAACCTCCGATGACTGTCCGAACTTCCGTCGAACTCTCGAACTCCCAACGTGATCATTGTCTTGACTTCGGCGCAACTCCTGCTGCATATCTTACTTTCATCGTAGTTAATCCTGCACACTTATCTCAACATATAGATTAGAGAACAAATGACAATTGACTTCATCATCAAAATCCGAGATTCAACAATCTCCCCCTTTTTGATGATGACAATCAATTGATAATGGAGTTAACCTTAACTCCCCCTGTCTATATGCCATACTTAAGATAAGTCATTCTTGAATTCAAAACCTTTGAATTCAAGAGATATATTGATAAGTTAAAATCATTTAAACTTATCAATACTCCCATCATGATTCCCATCATGATGTTTCTCTCTGAAGATGATGTTAAGGCTTGACGTTTATTTTTAAATTTTACATTACAAGTTTGAATGATGGTAATAGTAGCAATTCATCATATTGTAAGATATCAACATGTAAAACTGTGAAGTAGGATTTTGATATCATTACATGATGCACACATTGCAAATGTTTTAGCAAGTTTTGCATTTCATCACATGGTAAGATATCAATACGTAAAATTACGATGCAAGTTTTTTGTTTGATATCTTGACACGATACAAACAAGGCATAATGCAAATTATAGCAATCATAGCATCTATTCATATATCTCTTGGTGATGCAAGCATAGCATTAATACTCATATATTTCTCCCCCTTTGTCATCAACAAAAAGTGTGGTAATTGTGATACCAGGAGAATAATATAAGCAAATTTTGAGCATAAGTGTGATAATTGTTCATGCCTTTACTAGGTTCATATTATTTTCCAATAGTGAGTGATAGGAAATCAATTATACAAGCATATAAAGGAAAGCATGATATGTAGATCGCTTTGAATACTTCTTCCTTTTTATTTGTTATAATCTTTTTGCATGAAGGAGGAAGGCCATTTGTGATACCAGCTATTTGTGAGTTTACTTTGAGTGAAGTTAAAATCGATGAGAGATTAAATCATGCTTCATTTTTACAAGGATCAAGATATGTATGTGAAACAAATCTTTGCAAGTAAAAACACTATCATCCATATTTCAAGATGGAATTTATAAGCAGGAATCATTTCATCAAATCCATTTCAGAAAAATATTTTTCATATAAGTGTATGAGAAAATCCGATTGTTAGGATACTAATTGTTAAGCGAATCCGAAAATGAAATTAACACTTTCATGCATTCGGACAAGACTATACTATAGATTTTCAAATACAATCATGAAGACAAAACATGCTTATTGTTATAGAAATTTTTGTATTCAACACATAATTTCCAACATGTTATTTAGGCATGTAATGGCAATCAAGTGATTTGATCATTCAATAAGGTCCGAAAAATAATTTTAACTAGTTTATGTATTCGGACACATCAACATTCCTAATTCTCTTCTTATGAAATCAAATTGTTCTTCACTTAGAGGTTTTGTAAAAATATCAGCTAGTTGATGTTTAGTATCAATGAACTCTATGATTATATCATGATTAGTAACATGATCTCGTATAAAGTGATGTCTAATATCAATATGTTTTGTTCTTGAGTGTTGTATAAGATTCTTCGTTAAGCATATTACACTTGTGTTATCACATTTAATGGGAATATTTTTAAGATGAACTTTATAATCTTCTAAGGTGTTTTTCATCCATACAACTTGTGCACAGCATGCACTTGCTGCAATATATTCAGCTTCGGTTGTTGATAGTGCAACCGAGTTTTGTTTCTTAGATGACCAGGAAACAAGGGCATGTCCTAAAAATTGACATGTTCCTGATGTACTTTTTCTATCTAGTCTACAACCAACAAAGTCCGCATCAGCATAAGCAATTAACTCAAGATTCTCTGATTTTGGGTACCATAATCCTATATTTGTGGTACAATTAAGATATCTAAGTATTCTTTTAACTGCTTTGAGATGAGATATCTTAGGGTTTGATTGAAATCTAGCACAAAGTCCTACACTGAACATGATATCTGGTCTGGTTGCAGTGAGGTAAAGTAAACTTCCTATCATGCCCCTATAAGTTTTTTGATCGAAGCTTTCTCCACTTTCATCAATTTCTAACTTAGTGGAGGTGCTCAAAGGAGTGTTAATAGCTTTTGAGTTATTCATATTAAACTTTTTTAGCAAATTCATAGCATATTTAGTTTGACTAATAAAGATGACATTGCTTAGTTGTTTGATTTGTAAGCCTAAGAAGAATGTTAATTCTCCCATTAAAATCATTTCGAATTCAAGACTCATAGTTTTAGTAAAATTCATAAAGAGATTCATTCGTAGAACCAAAGATAATATCATCAACATAAATCTGAACAATGAGAAAATTATTTTCAAAATTCTTGATGAACAATGTAGTATCAACCTTGCCTTTTGTGAAATTATTTTCAATAAGAAAAGAATTAAGTCTCTCATACCAAGCCCTCGGAGCTTGTTTTAAACCATAGAGAGCTTTAGTTAATCTAAACACATGATTAGGGAGGCTATTATTTTCAAATCCAGGAGGTTGTTCAACATAGACTTCTTTGGAAATAAAGCCATTAAGAAAAGCGCTTTTAACATCCATTTGAAACAACTTAAAATTATTGCTACTAGCGTAGGCAAGGAGCATCCTTATGGCTTCTAATCGAGCCATAGGAGCGAAGGTTTCTTCTAATCGATACCTTCTTCTTGGTTGAAACCTTTGGCCACTAATCTAGCCTTGTTTCTAACCACGATACCATATTCAACTTGCTTGTTTCTAAAAACTCATTTAGTACCAATAACTAAATGGTCATTTGGCCTAGGAACAAGCTTCCACACCTCATTTCTCTCAAATTGATTTAATTCATCTTGCATTGCGATAATCCATGAATCATCTTTTATGGCTTCATCAACACATTTGGGTTCAATTTGGGAGAGAAAAGCGGCTTTGGCACCAAAATTTTTAAGAGAAGAATGTGTTTGAACCCCCTTTGATGTGTCTCCTAAGATTAGCTCCTTAGGATGAGCATCTACATACTTCCAATCCTTGGGTAAGGATGTTTCGGAAGTGGATGCATCCATGTTGCTAGTTGGAGACGGGGTTTCATTTAAATTCAAGGAATCAAAATTAACATCATCATCAAAATCGTTTTTACTGATTTCGAAAATCTCATTGAAAACAAAATGAATGGATTCTTCAATAATTAAAGTTCTTTTATTGAAGATACGAAAAGCTTTAGAAATCGAAGAATAACTAAGAAAGATTTCTTCATCGGATTTAGCATCAAATTTTCCTAAGTTATCTTTTTCATTCAAGAGAAAACACTTACACCCAAAGATTTTGAAATATGAAACATTGGGTTTTTTGTTGTTCCATAACTCATAGGGAGTTTTGGTGAGTAAGGGTCTTACTAGAACTCTATTTAAAATATAGCATGCAGTGTTTACGGCTTCAGCCCAAAAATATTTGGGTAGGCTATGTTCATTCAACATGGTTCTTGCCATTTCTTGTAAATTTCGATTTTTTCTTTCTACTACTCCATTTTGTTGAGGAATTCTTGGAGTAGAGAAATTATGGTTGTATTCATTGTGTTCACAAAATTCTTAGAAATCATGGTTTTGAAATTCACCACCGTGATCACTTTTACTTGACGAAATCATAGAACCCTTCTCATTTTGAACAAGTTTACAAAACTTGGTAAAATATCTAAAGCATTCATTTTTCTATTTTAAGAAGTAAGTCCATGTGTATATGCTATAGTCATCCACAATGACGAAGGCGTATTTGCTACCTCCTAGGTTTGATGTAGAGATTGGTCCGAACAAGTCCATATGGATCAATTGTAAGGGCCTAGAGGTGCTTATTTGATTCTTAGATTTGAAACTACCCTTAATTTGTTTACCTAATTGGCAAGCATCACATACATTATCTTTGATGAACTTGATATGAGGAATTCCTCTTACAAGTTCTTTAGATGATATTTGAGTGATTAGTTTCATGCTAGCATGACCTAATCTTCTATGCCATAGCCAAGCATCCTCATTCAAAACCGAAAAACACATTTCATTACACAAATCATTGATGTCAATAGTGTATATGTTATTTTGTTTTAATATAATCATAGACGTATTTTTGTATGGTTTTTCAATGATGCAAGCATTAGATTCGAATCTGACAATATATCCTTTATCACATAATTGACTAATGCTCAAGAGGTTATGTTTTAAACCATCAACTAACAAAACATCTTCAATAAAGAAGTTGGATTTGTTATCTATGGTTCCTTTGCCAATGATTTTACCCTTGTTGTTGTCTCCGAAGGTGACATAGCCTTCGTCTATGCTAGTGAGCTTAGAGAATTGAGATGGATCTCCGGTCATATGCCTTGAGCATCCACTATCAAGGTACCATCTCTTGCTCCTAGCTTACGATGGTATAGGTTTCTACAAGAAAGGATGATCTTTAGGTACCCATTTGCTTTTGGGTGCCTCAAAAATAGATCTACATTGTTTATCATGTTGCATAGAATTTATCATGGTTCCTTTAGGAACCCAAATTAATTTGTTTGCAACAAAAGTTGCATTTGTTTTGGTGTCGAACATTTAAGATGGGGCCTTTTATGAAGGTGGTTGGATTTTGGTGAGGACTTCTCACAAATCCGATTCCACTTCTTTTGGGAACGTGACCCTTGTTTGCAAGGATCATGTTCAAGGACTTGCTACCTACCTCGAATTTCTTCAAGGTGTCCTTAAGTAGCAAGTTTTCCTTTTGGAGAGTTTCTAGGTCATGACATTTTATGCATGAACCTAAACTATCATGATATTCAGCTTTTAACTTATCGAAATTACAAGTAAGACTATCATGCTCCTTGTTTAGTAATTTGTATTTTCTACTAATAATCTTGCATTCATCAAATAAGTCATGGAAGGCATTTAATAATTCATCAAATGATAAATCTGCATCTAATAAATTTGCTACCTCCTCTCCGATGGCCATTAAGGCGTAATGAGCAACTTGCTCGATGTTGGACTCATCTTCTTCGGACGCGCTCGAGTCATCCCATGTTGCTTTGAGCGCCTTCTTCTTTGATGTTCTCTTTTTGACTTGGGGACAATCACTCTTGTAGTGTCCTGGCTTTTTGCACTCATAGCAAATAACTTGGTCCTTCTTGGGTTCAAGTTTATTTTTTGTGTCATTCTTAAACTTATTTTTTTAATGAATTTTTTAATTTTTCTTGTTAGAAGCGCCAAGTCATCGTCATAGTTCTCATCACTTGAGTTTTCTCTCAAGTGGTCTTTTGAAGTTCTAAGTGTCATATCCTTCCTGTTCTTTGGAAGGATATCTTCTTGCTCTTCATGAGCTTTGCAAGTCATCTCGTAGGTCATTAATGACCCGATTAGTTCTTCAAGAGGGAAGTTGTTTAGATCTTTCGCCTCTTGAATAGCAGTGACTTTAGGATCCCATCTATTAGGAAGGGATCTTAGAATCTTATTTACGAGCTCAAAATCCGAAAAACTTTTTCCGAGTCCTTTTAGACCGTTTGACGACATCCGTGAAATGGGTAAACATGTCGCCAATAGTCTCACTCGGTTTCATCCGAAAAAGTTCGAAAGAATGTAACAAAAGTTTGATTTTTGAATCTTTCACTCTACTTGTGCCTTCGTGAGTCACTTCGAGTGTGTGCCAAATATCAAATGATGTTTCACAAACCGAAACACGGTTGAACTCGTTTTTATCAAGCGTACAAAATAAGGCATTCATAGCCTTTGCATTAAGAGCGAAAGCCTTCTTCCCCAATTCATTCCAATCGATCATTGGAAGAGAAGACTTCGAAAATCCATTTTCGACAAGATTCCAAAGTTCAAAATCCATAGAAATACGAAAGATCCCCATTCGGGTCTTCCAATAGGTGTAGTCCGTCCCATTGAACATGGGTGGACATGTAATAGAATGGCCCTCTTGGTTTCCGGCGTATGCCATATCTCTTGGGTTTTAATCCGTTTGAGAGTTAACCCCGCTCTGATACCAATTGTTAGGATCAAGAGCACTAAGAGGGGGGTGGGGTGAATTAGTGCAGTGGAAAACCTTCTACGATTAAAAAAACTGCATTCGTTCGATAAAAGTGATTTCGATAAGAAAGCCTGATTCGTAAATCACTTTAACATTTGATTAAGTGAGATACAGGAAAGATATAAATGCAGTTTGCAGTTATGGTTCAAACCAGATAGTAGGCGCAAACCGAAATATGATATTCGTACGAAAAAACTGATTTACGTCTAAATGCAGATTCGTAAATCACTTGATTAAGCGAGATGCAGTTAAAGCAAGGATATAAAGGCAGTTTGCAGTTATGATTGAAATCAAAATGTAAACGCAAACTGAAATATGATGATCATACGATAAAACTGATTTACGTCTAAACGTCGATTCAGAAAGTGCAAAGCTTAAAACCCGATCGTATATGTGCAGAAAGCAGTAAGCTTTTGAGGAGATTTACAGTAAGGATAAGATGCTCAAAGTAAATGCAAACCGAGATTTAGATAGGTTCGGTTAATCTTGACCTACTCCACTTTTGGCTTCCTCCACCGACGAGGTCACCGACGTCAACTAGAGGCCTTCCTTCAATAGGCAAAGGCCAACCACCCTTTTACAGTTTCACTCCTTTTGACGGGCTTAGGAGACAACCCTTACAGAATTTTCTATCCTCTCTTTAAAGATCAGAACTTGGAAGAAAAGAGGGAGAAGAACTTTTGGCCTTTACAACAATTTTGAGCTCAAAGAATCACAGAATAAGATCCGGATTTCGGTGTGTTTTGAGTGCCCTTTTAGTGCTGAAAGGGTGGGGTATTTATAGGCCCCAACCTAGTTTGAATTTAGAGCTCAAAAGTGTCAATTCCCGGAATTCCGGGATCTGGCGGTTGCATCGCCTGACTGAGGCGGTTGCACCGCCTGGCAGAGCTCGAAGACTGAGCCTCTGGGCGGTGACACCTCTGTCAGGGGCGGTTGCACCTCCTGCCAGAGCTCGAAGACCGAGCTCAGGCGGTGCCACCGCTTGACTGAGGCGGTTGCACCGCTCAGCCAGAGCTCGGAGACCGAGCCCAGGTGGTGCCACCTCCTGGCTGGGGCGGTTGCACCACCCAGTCTCGCTCGGAGACTGAGCCCAGGCGGTGCCACCGCCAGCTTGGGCGGTTCAACCGCCTGGCAGAAATCAAGGTCCGAATGGGTTGATCCATTCAGCCCAATTTGGGTTTTTAAGGGGCCCAATTGCCCCAAGATTAAGTTAATGAGATCATCTCCCATTTCCAACTTAATCATTGTTCTAACTATGATATTCCCTAAGACATTTACTGCAACTTGCTCTGGTGCGTCAATCGCTTCTTCCGGCGAGCTTTTGGCGAACTTCCGTCGATCATTCGATGAACCCTCGGTGATGCTCCTACGGACTTCCGGCAAACTCCTGGACTTGCGACGATCCACATGGCGAGTTCCGACGAGCTTCTTTGGCAAGCTCATGGACTTCTCGGATTTGTTCCCGTAGAACCTCCGACGACTGTCCGAATTTCCGTCGAACTCTCGAACTCCCAACGTGATCATTGTCTTGACTCCGGCGCAACTCCTACTGCATATCTTACTTTCATCATAGTTAATCCTGCACACTTATCTCAACATATAGATTAGATAACAAATGACAATTGACTTCATCATCAAAATCCGAGATTCAACAGCCACACCAATCTCCAACGGTGCGACTATGCGGCTTGACCACCCTAAGAGCCGAGGGCGCTGTCGTCTCCTCTTAGGGCAGTGCCGTTTGATGTCGCTCAAGCACCCCCGAAGATGCCATCTCGTCAGAGAGATTGTTCTGCCCCTAGAGTCAACGGCCATGTCGGACCAAGGCCCAACCAATTCCTGCACGCAAGTATAAATACCCCTGACCTGATCTAGAGGAGGGGGGGGGAGAAAAAAGGGAAAAAGGGAGGAGATTCCGGACGAATCTAACTTGCTCGTCGGAGGGGCTAAAGTTAGGACTTCCCCAACGAGGGCAGTTTTGCAGGGAGGAAATCACCACCGAGCTACGAATACCTTCATCCCAAAGATGGAGCCCGGAATGTAGAGGAGGGTGGCCTAACGGGTCAAGACCCAACTAGTATCAGCCCACATCTCCCATCTCCAAGAGGCTTCCACCTCACAAGGAAGATCCCCAACCATCTTAGGGGGGGGGAGAGGACGCTTCTTCCCATGAACAATGCTCCCAAGATGTTTGATGGGCGCAGCCACTTCATCAACTCAATAATTCCGCCAGAGGTTCCCGACGTCGGTAGGTGGTCTAGCAGTGTTAATTCATCAGTCACGACACATTTGTTTACTAACATTTTGGCACTAGAAGGAGGGCCGATGTCGTAGGAATAGCTGGCAGGAACTCGCCTCGGGAGGGAGCCCCCGACCGATCTCCCTTCTGCCAAGCTAGAAGGACAAGCCCTCTCCGCCCCTACCGACGGAAGGCTACCGGCTTTAATGCCTGATCGTTAGTGGCGTCTATTCAATGACCTAGGACTATCGGCCCTGGGGGCCCGACCATGATGCTCGAGGCATTCGTTAGCCTAACCAAGCAAGTACAGACCATGATGGGCATGATGCAGATGCTTGCCCCAATCATTCCCCAAATCATGCAGTTGGCGGTGCCCCTGACCAATCCGACCCAATAACCCCTGACTGGGGAACGACTCGGGATCAGAGAGGCCTATGGGCGAGCGACAGACCCGAGCTATCCTCACGAGCAAAATGCACCCGTGCCTTGCCAAGCCACATTATCTCACCTGGAGCCCGACATCATATCGTCCGACTCGGCAGACGACTCGCTCAGAGCCCAATTGTCATGAGTCAACTAGCGCCTGGATGCTTTTCAGTGCAAGCTTCGAAGGTCATGCAGTGAGACCAGCGAGTGCGCCTTGGGCAGGTCCCCCTTTATGTAGGAAGTACTGGACATACCGATACCCCTCAACTTCAGGTTCCCGATATTGGAGACATATGATGGAGGCTCCGATCCCATGGAGCACATCACTGTATTCCGGGCCCAGATGGCCCTCTATGGCACCTCCAATGCGCTAATGTGCTGAGCGTTTCCAACCACTCTGAGGGGGTCAGCATGGACGTGGTTTAGTCGACTACGCCAAGCTTCAATCTCATCCTTCGACCAGTTGGCTGAGGAATTTGAGAAAAATTTCCTCACCAACGCATGGCCCAGACCTTCTATGGCCACCTTGCTCACGCTCTCCCAATACGAGGACGAGTAACTCTCTTAGTTCGTGGCACGGTTCATCACCAAAATCTGAAGTTTTTCGGATGCTCATCCTTCTCTAATCTTGTAGGCTTTTTTGATGGGTTTGAAGCCTTCAAGGTTCTTTTGGTCGCTAAACGAGAAGCTGCCAGTGACCATCTCCGAGATGCTCCAACGTGCCAACCAATATGTTGCCGCTGAGGCTTTAGTGGTGGGGAGGCATGTGGAGGCCAAGAAACCAAGGATGGAGCTGTCTCGAGGAACGACCTCGGCGGTCCCGACACCTCCCCGCCGAGGGCCCAACTGACAAGAACTGCCGCTCCCAAGACCCCCACCTCTTCCCCTAAATGCATCCCACACTGAGATTTTCCTCCAGATCAAAGAGATAGGCCTCTTGCAGCAACCTCGCCCTATGAAGGTCGCCCGCAGAGACCAATCTAAATACTATAGGTTCCATCGGGACCACGGCCATGACACGGAGGACTGCCATGACCTCTGGAATCAGATAGAAGCACTAATCCGAAGGGGCCACCTCGGACGCTATCTCAAGTCCTAGGAGGCGACTCCACGCCCTAGAGGGGCCCCCGAGAGACAAGTCGACATCATCTCTAGCGGATCGGCAGCCAGTAGCACTAGTGCGACAGCAAGAAAGGCCTATGCACGCAGCATGATGGAGAAGCGTCCCTAGCCTAAGCACGAGCCTACAATTACCTTTGGGGCAGGAGAGGTATTAAACCAAATTTGACCCTCTTGCATGCCGGAGTAAGCCATCTCTCTTGGGTATTAAACCAAATTTGAGAGTGAGCCTTACTCAGATACCAGTTGTTAGGATCGAGGCGGCACTAAGAGGGGGGAGGGGTGGTGAATTAGTGCAGCAGATTAAAACTCGTAAGTTTGAAATCGATTTCGTAAATGTATAGAGATTTCGATTCAACGAAGGATGACATAGCTAAAATAGCTCGAGTAAAGGTAGTTAAGAGTAGGGAGATGAAAACTAAACGATTTGCAGCTAAGTAGAGAAATGGGTCAGAAAATTAAACACTCACACATTCAAGGAACACCACGATGTATAGTGGTTCAGTCAAATGACCTAGATCCACTTTTGAAGCCTTCTTCGATGAGGCTCCCAACTTCTACTAGCAAATCACTTTGAAGGGGAAGGACAAAATATCCCTCTTACAACCTTCTTACAAGTGGTTCACACTCTTACATATTTTTGAAAGAGAAAGATGGAGGTGAACACTTAAGCTATTGAAAACAAGACTTTGCTAGAGCTTTTTCTCACTTTCTAACTTGTCAAAAAGGTGTTGTCTCTGCTGAGAATTGAGGGGTATTTGTAGGCCCCAAAAGGATTCAAATTTAGGCTCCAAATTTGAATTACTTTTGGGTTTCCTAGTGCTGGCGATACCACCACCTATCAGTGTTTGACACTGACAGTGTACTGGCGGTGCCACCGCCAGACCTCTAGGGTTCTAAGCCGTGCCACCACCTAGTCCGGCGATGCCACTGTCCTGTCCGGTAGTGTACTGGCAGTGCCACCGCTAGACCTCTTGGGTTCTGGGTGGTGCCACCACCCAGTTCGGTGGTGCCACCGCCTGGACTATTCCAGCTCATTGGTTGGGCTCTAAACTTGGCCCAAACTAGTCCAAACTCGAGCCCAATTGGCCCCTAACCGGGTTATAGGATTAACCTTTAATCCTAATCCAAATTATATGCAAACTATGAAAGTAAGATATAGCTCTAAGCAAATTTTTAATTGGCAACTTCGAGTTTCCTTCCGGCAAGCTTCCCGGCGAACTTTCGACGGACTTCCGAGACACCCTCGGATTTCTTCCGCGGACACCCAGCAGGCTTCCGGTCTTGTGGCAAGTTCAACGAGTCTTTGCCAAGTATCCGAACCTTTTCGGTGATCTCCACGAACCTCCAACGATCTTTTTGGCTGACTTCCAAAAACTTCGGCAAGTCCCTAATTCTTTCTCGGTTTGTTCCGGCAGCACTTCCGACGATTCTTCGGACTTTCGGTGGACTCTCGAACACCCATCAAACTTGACTCTGGTAAACTTGCTTTATGTCTTCATGCTATCCTAGTTAATCCTACATATGTAAAATACACTTCGATCTAAACAATTAATCCTAAGCATCTAATCAAGTTGTCCGGCATGTTATTGGTCCCTCAACGCTTCGTCCGATTCTTTGGCGTATCGTCCTCTCTTGTGGCCTATTGCCCAATCAGCCAGTTGACTCTGCAACTTCGATATCCTTGGCGCAATGTTCGTTCTTCTTGGCCTGATGCCCGAATCCACGGCTCAAAGCCTTCTGTCGATATGTCGACCGATCCACCGGCCCGACGTCCAATCTTCTGACATGTTCCTTCGGCCCAACATGATTTTCCTTCTTTAATTATCTCATCCTGATCGAAGCATCCTATGTCACTCAAAACGTAGATTAAAATATAAACACATTGATTGGTTTCATCATCAAAATTCGAGATTCAACAAGAAGAATAATCCAGGGTTCCCAAAATGAAATTGCTTATTGATTACAAAGTATGTACATATAGCGGTCGGGTAACCCGACCCGGGCCCGACCGGACAAAAGGAAAAAGAAGGAAAGACAGAATAAAAGAAATAAGGGGATGCAGCCCCTAGCCCTAGGGAGGAGTCGGCGGCCCGTCGTCAAAAGGCACATTCGCCGGCATGTCGATGCTCTAGTTCGTAGGGTCCTTGGCAAATGGGTCCGATTCCAAGTCCAGGTCCGAGAACTTCACCCGAAAATGAGCACAGGCCACCCGGAACCCGTACTCGTACATGACCCGACCTGACTTCACCAGGCCATCTCGAGCCCCGCGGATGCCTTGTACCTGGTGATTGCTTCCTCCACCCTTCTGGGCAACCTCAACCGCTCCTCCTTGAGTGCCTCCTCGGTGGCCCGGGCTGCCACCTTGGCAGCCTCAACGTCCTGGGAGAGGGACAGTAGCTCGTCATCCAATGAACGGATGTGTGACCGACTCTCTTCATGCTTGGCCTTCAAACGAGCCACCTCCCCCTCCAACGTCGTGGCGCGCCCTTCGGCCACAGCAACCGCCTCTGTACCCCCATCGGCCCTCAGCTTCAGGTTCACTTTCTGGAGGGTGTCGTCGAGATCCATCTGACACCCAATCGCCCGCCCGGCGTCAAGGACCCGGTTGATTACCGCCATCCCATAATGCAGGCCCTGCATGAAAGTCATTGTCAACATCCACGGAGGAAGGAGGTGAAGAAAAGGGAAGGCCATCACTTACTCGGACGAGCGACCTGGCCACCCCCTCCACCAGTAACTCTGAGTCGGAGCTATATAGCTCCTTGGCCAATGAGGGGTGCAGTGCCCCTCATACGAACTCTTGGGCGGTTTCTCCATCGGCCCAAGGTCAGCTGTCGGCCTTCAAAGCCAACCACCGGGCGGCGTAAGGGGCTCTCGGCTCCCCGACTGGAAGGTCGGCTATCAGTTGGGCTTGAAATTGCTCGCCCTCGGGCTAGGAGAAGATGCGACACATTTCTCGCACCGGCAGGGGGGATGCCGGCCCCCTCCTGGAAGGGTCGCTACCGGATGATCCGGCCATCCCCTTCCCCTTCTCACTCCTCGTGCCCTCTCCCTAGACAGGGGCCCCATATGATGCCAAGGGGGTGCTCGAGTGAGTGGCTCAACTGGCCGGCGTCTTCCGAACCGCCAGCTTTGTCCTCTTGGGAGGGCACTCCGTTGCCGATGATGCCGGCGCCCTCTTAGGGGTCCCCTCTAATGGGACAATCTTGCCTTCGGAGCTTTCCCTATCTCGAGGCGGGGGCTCGACGACCCTAGTACTGGCCATCCTCATCATTGATCATAAGTCCACCATTTCTACAAGAACATATAGCGGTCAGACGGCGCGGAATGAACATATGAGCCATTATATGCGAATAGCCATACCCCCGGTGGCGGGGCTCAGCTTAGCTCCAACCATCCACTCCTCGGTCATCTCTTTTATTACCCGAGAAGATGACAGGATGCTCCTTAAATGGTCCACCAGTGTTGTGTCACCAGCAGGGAGCGTCGGGAGGGCGTTATCAATGGACCGAATGGCCCACCCGGTGCTGAAACCCCACTCCTGGTCACAGCTGATGAAGAAGAAGCGCCTCTTCCAACCTTTGTTGTTGGAGGGCGTGCTGCTAATCTTGAAACTATTCGAGTGGTCAGGTAATATCTGCTTGGTCCCTTCCCCAAGCGGAAGCAAGTCAAGAAGAGAGGGCGGGATAGTTCAATCCTAGCCTCCCGACACTCCCAGATGAATGCCACCAAGTACCGCAAAGAGTTGGGCGATACTTAGGACGGGGAAATCCCCCAGAAGTAAAGACAATCCCTAATGATAGGGTGCACCAGAAACCGCAAGCTAGCTTCGAGCGCCCCACCGTCAGACCGAATCCGTTGGGGAACCGGTTGTATAGCCGCTACCCCGAACAAGGAGCATGCAAGCGGTAATGCTCCAGGATGCAATAGTGGTCCCAGAGCACTCTCAAGAGGTCCTCGGTGACCACCGAGTCCACATCATGCATGGACTTCAGGGCTTCCAGCTCGGCGATACCCTCAGAGGTCCCTGGTGAAGCACTACCCCAGGATACGCTCACCACTTCATCATGAGACCTCGTCGAAGGAGAAGGAGAAGGCGGGGGAGAAGGAGAAGGCAAGGGAGAATGAGTGGGGAGGGGAGGGCGAGAAGGAAGATGAAGATAAAGACATCCCGACCTCAAAGTCGCGAGAAAGAAGCCCGGTCGCCAGGGTCTAAAGTTGAACCAAAGAGGGCAGCGAGGTTGCAAGGAAGGAGACGAAGCACGAAATGAAAGACTGATCATAAGAGTGATGACAACCCGCCCTCGGTGGGGGTTATATGAAGGGCACGATCCACGACAAGATGATGATTAGGGCCTCCCGAGGAGAGCAACAGTCGCGGCATTTAAGGCCTGTCACAACCCCTCGGATCCCCCAGATACACCCGCCTCGGACTCCCCACCAAAGGCGTCCCCTCACCCGAAACCCCCTACCGAGCGCTGCTCAAAATGAAGTTTCCTGCCAGGCCTCGTGACGCTCTGCCTGACCCACCACATGTCACGGTAGCATTTAGGTATGACCTAACCCAAGCTCGATTCCTGCTTGGGTCGCTCTAGATTGCTCCCGACTAGCGACCCATCAGCAACCCAAGCCCAAGTCCTGCCCGGGTCGCTCCAAATCGCTCTTGACTAGCGACCCGTCAGCAACCCAAGCTCAATTCGGTGTCGAGCTCATAACTCGGTCCCTAGACTCAATTCGGTGCCGAGCTCACAACTCGGTCCCCAAACTCAATACGGAGCCGAGCTCACAACTCGGTCCCCAGACTCAATTCGGTGCCGACCTCACAACTCGGTCCCTAGACTCAATTCAGTGCCGAGCTTACAACTTAGTCTCCAGACTCAATACAGAGCCAAGCTCACAACTCGGTCCCCAGACTCAATACGAAGCCGAGCTCACAACTCAGTCCCCAGACTCAATTCGGTGCTGGGCTCACAACTCGATCCCTAGAATCAATGCAGAGCTGATCTCATAACTCGGCCCCCAGGCTTGACTTGTGGTCAGATCCACCCTCTCGGTCGCTACACCTGGTTTTCGACCAAAGCGTACTAAATCACTCTCGGTCTGCGACCGCCGACGTTAAAACCCAATCCGGACACAAGCACTCAACCCTTAGGCCCGACACCAACGACCGAGCCATGCCTTGCGGCTAAGCCACACCCTGCTATCCGAGTCACTCTACGTCAATCACAACTCGCCTACATCTATGCCTCAGCTTCGCTTCATAGCGCCCCTATCCCACAGGATCAGTCCTGTCCACGTCATGGGGTTGACTCCCCCTAAATCACCCCTAACAAATCAATTCGTTCCTCCTACAGAAAAGCCCAACGCTATCATATCCCTCAAACCCAAGCATGTAGACGCTGCTAGAACCACAGAGTGATAGGGCGTATTTTGGCCCTATATGAATCACCAACAGACGCTACAGACCAATGCGACACCATATGCCTCCAGAACCACGGGATGCATGCTATGCCAAGCTCCAATGGTGCGACTATGCGGCCTAACCACCCCAAGAGCTGGGGGCGATGCCCGTCTATTGTTAGGGCAGTGCCATCTGACACCGCTCAAGCTCCCCCAAAGATGCCATCTTGTCAAAGAGGTTGTTCCGCCCCTAGAGTCAATGGCCATGTCGAACCAGGGCCCGACCAATTCCTGCACGCAGGTATAAATACTCCCGAGCTGATCCAAAAAGAGAGGGGGGGGAGAAAAAAAGGAAAAAGGGAGGAGATTCAGGATGAATCTAACTTGCTCATCGGAGGAGGGTGGTCGTTTTGTAGGGAGGCGATCGCCACCGAGCCGCGAATACCTTCATCCTGAAGACGACGCTTGGAACGCAGAGGAGGGTGGCCTAACGGGTCGGGACCCGACTAGTGTCAACCCGCATCTCCCATCTCCAGGAGGCTTCCACCTCACAAGGAAGATCCCCAACCATCCGAGGGGGGGGAGACGATGCTTCTTCCCACGAACAATGCTCCCGAGACGTTTGAAGGGCGCAGCCACTTCATCAACTCAATAATTCCGCCAAAGGTTCCCGACGTCGGCAGGTGGGCCTAGCCATGCTGACTCATCAGTCACGACACATTTGTTCATTAACAAGTTTCTATTTACGAAATGACATATGATATTTGGCACATTCTTAAAATCACACATGAAGGTACTAGTAGAGTTAAAGATTCAAAAATTAATCTTTTGATGCATAATTTTGAATTATTTCGAATAAAGCCAAGTGAAACTATCATTGATATGTACACCCATTTTATGGATGTCATCAATAGTTTAAAAGCTCTTGGTAAAAGTTTTTTGAATATTAAACTTATGAATAAAGTTTTATGTCCTCTTCCTAAATTTTGAGATCCTAAAGTAACGACTATTTAAGAATCAAAGAACTTGAACTATTTTCGATTAAAGAACTTATTAGGTCCTTGATGACCTATGAAATGATGTGCAAGGCATATGATGAACATAAGAACAATCTTTCAAAGAACAGGAAGGATTTGGCACTTCGAATAATAAAATACCACTTGAGTGATAACTCAAGTGATAATGATGATGACCTTAAACTTCTCATAATAAAGCTTAAAAAGTTCTTAAAACAAGAATTAAATAATAAAAATAAACTTAAAAAGAAGAAGCTACTAAAGAAGAAGAAAGTATTCAAGGCAACTTGGGATAAATCGAGCTCATCTGATGACGAGAAGCAAACCAACAAAGACAAGGTGGCAAACTATGCCTTAATGACTTTCAACGATGAGGTAACCAAAACCCCCTTAGTTTACTATGAAATTTCTTAATGCATTTCATAAATTATTTTTAAATTACTATATAAAATAAAAAAATAATAAATAAATAAAAGGGGGTCATGCTTTTCTTTCTAGTGTTTTTAAAAAATTTAAAAAATTGATCATGATTTTCTTTATGATAAAGGAATAAAATGTTAGATTTAAATCGAATGGTTGTACACCTAATGAGATTAATTGTATATATATTTTTAAGAAGCAATAATGTGTATCTTGATTTCCATATTACTTTTTTATTTTGATTGAAGATGCTTTATGTTTAATGAAACCATGCTTGATGATTTAATGATACATGATGATTTGTCATAATAATGATTTTTTTTATTATACTATTGATCTTTATCGTGATGAACTTTGCTTTTAAACAATGATGTATATTTTTTATTTGGCATAAAAGACAAAGGCTTACTTGTATGAAATAAATCACATAAATTGAAATAAAAAGTGGAGAATACATGTTTCTTGAAAATATCTCTAAAGCTTTTTGATTTTTTCAATAAGTGATTCTTAGTGATGAATTTATTTTATGTTATCTCTTCAATTATGAAAATAAATTTGATGATTTTACATTTTGAAACTATGCATGATGAGTTGAAGTAATAATGATTTGAATGCACGAATCGATAATCTTTTTGTCACGGGAATTATGATTCCTTCACTTGATACTGTAAATTTTTATGATTCATGATGAATTGAGATATTATGCATGAATCAAGTTCTTATGTGAATCTATCTACGTTGCTTTCCTTGAATTGTTCGAAAAGTGATTTTGATGATGATTTTGGATCTATTTTCATATGATTCATTTTACTAATGAGATGATATATCCAACTAAATTATTTATCGTATTTATGATTTGTGATATATTCAACATGAAACATCTTTCTTGATGCACGTATGATTCACTCTTTTAAGAGAATATTTAGCAAATCGTGATAAGTTGAGATTTTCTTTATATGAATCAAGATTTTTCATTGTTCTCTTATAATTCTACTTGCTATATATTAAAAAGAAGCATTATTGAAATCATGATCTTGAGTTCTCGGAATCAAAACTTGATATTTTCCTTATGTGAATTAAGATCCCTCACATTTTATTCTCAAATGATTTCTTACATTTTATTAAAGATAATATTTATCAAAATGAATCATGTCTTTTGGTATTCACATGATTTTATCTTTCATGATATGATTTTTTTTATATAATTCCTTGTATTCATGAAGTATATCTCATCACCAAATTTTTCTTGATATCTTCCATATGATGACTTGAATATTGACGTCTTTGTGCTATTCCCCTTTTTTTGCCTATGACAAAGGGGGAGAATGAATTGCTAGTGTGCACATTTCAAGAAAAGTATATTGCTAGCTTGCAAAGAAAGGTAAAACTTGTAAGCTTACATATCTCGAGGGAGATAGTCTTGCTAGCTTGTGTATTACAAAAATTAGCAAAAAAGTGATATCTTGCACATTGTAAAGAGAAGCAAAAAGTTGCTATCTCAAAAGAAACAAAAACTTTTCTAAACTTTATATCTCAAAAAACTTTCTAGCTTACATGTTCTAAAATGATATGAAATTTTCTAGCTCATATATTCTACAATGATGTAAAATATGCTAGCTTGCATAATGCAAAATTTATATTTTTATTAAAAAACTTGCTAGTTTGAACATCGCAAAGAAAAGCAAAATTGCTTGCTTATATATTCTAAAATGATAAAAAAATTCGCTAGCTTGCATGTTAAAAAATGATATAAAATTTGTTAAATTTGCTAGCTTGAACATTGCAAAGGAAGCAAATATTGCTAGCTTGTATTTCTCAAAAGAGAAGAAAGAACTCACTAGCTTGCATGTTCCAAAGTGATAAAAAATTTGCTAAATCGCTAAGCTTACATATCTCTAAATCTTGAAAGTTACACTTCTCCATTTTGTTGATGACAAAGGGAGAGAAGGTATGATGATAATCATGCATGGGATGATGTACTTAGATATTTTGATTATGCATGATTTTATAATGACATGTTGATTAGATTCTTAATTTATGTCTGAATTTACATTTCTATCAATATGGCATATTGATAGGGGGAGTTTAGTTAAACTCCGTCATCAATTGGTTGTCATCATCAAAAAGGGGGAGATTGTTGAATCTCGGATTTTGATGATGAAACCAATTGATAATATTATGATCTAATCTGCATTTCGAGTGACACAGGACTAGCTTCGATAAGGAGAGGCAATTTGATTAAAGTAGGAGGATTGGGCGACGTGTTGGGAAAAGGCTTCGTGCCGTGAATTCGAGCATCGGGCCGAACGATCGAACATTACGCTAAGGAAATCGGAAGTTGCGGGTATCAACATACCGATTGGGCAATACGCCAAAAGAGAAGATGATGCACCGAAGGATCGGACTAAGTGCTTGAAGAACCAATGACATGTCGGACAATATATGATTCGTATTTTGTAATAATTTGTCTAGATCGAGTTAGTTTAGGTCATAATTGGGTTGGTTTAGAATATAATTAAGCCAACTCAATTAGGGGCCAACTAGGCCCAAAGTGGGGTTGTTTTATGTCAAGAGAAAGGCTCATTCAGTGACCCAAAAGTTGGGTTAGGCACCGTCGGTCCATGCGATGGCACCGCTAGTGGCTTAGTCTCTGAGACATAGCCTCCAAGACTGTATTAGGCGATAGTACCACCAGATTGGACGATGGTACCGCCCAATGTTAGGTAATGGTACCACTAGTCTGGGCGGTAATACCGCCCAAACACAGTCTCTCAAACTATCATGCGATGGTACCACCAAGTGTTAGTGCTACAAGCGATGGTACCACCCAACATAGACGGTGGTACTACTAGGACCCGAGAAACCCGGGATGAGACCTTTTTTTTGCTCCAATTTTGAAGACATTTGGGATCTATAAATACCCCAAATATTCTTGCATGAAGCTGCAAGAATTGAGCATGAAATTAAGTTGAAAAAGGGGGAAAGAATACTTGAAAATTTTAGGAAACTCTCTTATGAATTAGGATCACTTTTTCTTAGTATTTAAAAATTTGTCTAAAGGGAAAAGTGAGGTCTAAGAAAGAGAGGCTTGTAAGGGTTGTCTCCTAAACCATAAAAAGGAGAAAGAGTGTAAAAGGGTAGTTGATCTTCGCTCATTGAAGAAAGATCATTAATGGATGCCGATGGCCTCGATAGAAGAGGAATCAGGAGTGGATGTAGGTCACGATGACCGAACCACTATAAAAATATGGTTCGTAATTTCATTAAGCTTTTTACTTTAATTACAAACTGAATTCTTACTTTCACTATGCTTCCATACGTTTTCAAGTCCAGCATCTTTATGATATTGGTTTTCATCGTATAAAGTTTTTCGAAATTGATTAAATTTGTTATTTTTATCCACTGCACTAATTCACCCCCTCACCCCCCGCCCCCCCCCCCCCTCCTCTTAGTACCGACTCGATCCTAACACTAGGTTCTTTTTTGTTACCACCTCCTATTCTCCTCTCTCCCTCTCGTCCTCATACTATAGCTCTTATTTGGGGCATGTGGACAACAAGAAGAGGCTTCCCCTTCTTGTTTGTGTGGTGCATGCGAGGAAGAGTTTTGGATAGCAATTTGATGAGCGTCTTCGTAGCCCCTGCCGTATAGATCACCGCTAGAAAGAAGGGCATTTGAACTCCTTCATCTAATCTCATAGATCTATAGGATTTCAAGGATATACGATCTCTTTAGGTAATTCTCTTATGCGTAGTTTTTTAGTTTCGCAACTTTTTGCACATCAAGTTTTGCACGATGATAAGAGATCTTTTTATGTCGGAATTCTAAAATTTTATTTTATATTCTTCCACTACGCATGTGATGTCGCCTTAGATTTTCTAACAATTGGGTACTAGGTCTCTATCCAAATGCCCAAGCCTCTTGAATTAGTGGATCTCTACCTAATAATCTCTCATTGGCTCTTATTGGATCTTATCCACAAGATCTAATAATTCAGGGGCTTATTAGATATCCAATAAGATAGGGGCTCTAGTGGATATCTCATATTCGAATCTTTACTCATCGTAACTCCTATCATATGTGTGTGACCCTCTAGGCCCAATATCGAATTGGCTTTGAATCATACCTATCAAAACTCCTTCTTAGTGAATTATTATCTTCAAAATAATTCACTCGGCTCATCGACTAAGAACGTACTAAGCCACTACATCATAGTTCCTAAACGATATAGAGGAATCTAATCTATTAGATTTATTTGTACTCAATTACCATATATCTATAGCTCCTTATCTATCTAATATCTCAGAGATTATATACTAGGCATGGTGCTAAAAGACCCATATGGAATCTACTTGAGTCTCGCTCTAATCGAATTTTCCCAGAGAACTTATTCTCTCTCAATTCGAATGACTTTGACCAAGGATTTTCTTGAGCAAGAACACATAGGATATTCCTCTTATGACACCGAGAGCATATGATCCTTTATCGACACTCTATTGTTGTTGAAAAGTTGACTACCACTCTTGATGAGTGGTTATACTAGATTTAAAACTTTTTGACCTATAAGTCCAATATCAAAGAGTGTACTCATACAAAATATTCTTAGTATCTCAAGTCTAAGGACCAAACACATAATTGGGATGACGAACTCACTATTTAACAATGAGATATCATCAACTATCCAGTATTCCGTGAGTGGATCAATCAATGATCTTATTCTTCAATAAGCATTTACATTATATCCCTAATATCCATTTAATTAGAAATTAATGACAAAACAAAGTTCTCGTTAAAACTTTTCATTAATTTATTTAGTAACAAAATCCATCACCAAATATTACCATAGAAATATTATTTTATCAATTTATTTATTTTTAGTGATAGGTCTTAAATGTATAAGCCACAAAATCTGTCGTCAATAAAAATCACAATTTATTGACAAGTGTATTTTTTTAACACTAAAACTTTTAGTCACCGGGCTTAAGTTGACGGAAGCAGATGATGATTCATTCCATCACTATTTTTTTATGATAATTTTTTAAGTCTCGGTGAAGACTCTTATTCGTAGCTAATGGTCATTTTTCTTGTCCTGCACTTCAGATAATCATAATATTTCATAACATATTTGTTATTAATTATTAGAAAATTTATTTTATATCGATATTTTTATTCATGGACCATTAATTATCACGTAGAGTTGTTTTTTTCACCAGATAGTTACATGTTTTCTACCACTAAACATCTGCTATCTTCTGTATGTAAAATAATGTCTATGCTTTCTTAGATAATATAGCCGACATAGAAGCGTGCAATGGTTCTCCATGAAAGGTTCGGATATCTCCCGAGATTTGCAATTCAAACATACCTGCAATATCTAGCCTTCAAATTTTCACCAATTAAGGAATGACGATACCAAGTGTTCTCCATGCCTACTTCGGTCTCCATCGCAGGTTAATATCTAGCAGACTCCAGTGGTTAAGAAGTGAGGTTGTCGAGTGTTCTCTGTGGTTACTTAGAAAACATAGGCCATTGTAACCGAAATCACCATTCTTCTTCAAGTTACACTTCGCATTTTGCCAGAAAAATCGCTTAATCACGCGTTGCATTTAGGAAATGCATCGGAGTGTGAGCTTCTAATTAGGTGGAGTTATAGTGGGGTTTCAATTTCGGTGACGGTTAAAAAATTTATGTTAATGAATAACATCGCTGGCGTTTCCTCGCAGTAGCTGACTGCTGCGTAACACCCATTACTTGTTGGGTGCTGCAATTACTTCGTAGCTATCAGAACATCATATCTCATACGTCTACTGACCAGTTCTATAGGGGAGTGACGTGTAATCTTATTATTTGAAGTGACAAAATTCTTTGCATTTTTTATCTCTATTATAATTAGGATGATTTCTTTATAAAATATTTATATTTTTAATATTTCCTAAAAGGTATCTTCTCCTTTGTTTTTTTCTCAAGCAATATCTCTAATTTAAAAAATACTCAAAATATTCCTCAAAAATTTTTTTGCTCATTTTTTTTATCAGTTTTCAACTGTTACAATATTTTCATCTGGCTCTTTTATAATATTTATAATATTTTATTGATATATTTAAAACACTATAAATACTTTTGAAAAATACTATAGATAATATCATATTATGCTTCTTTGATTGTCATTGCTCATAATCCTTCTTTTGTTGTCATTATTCATACATCATTATAATATTATACTTTTAGGTTTGTAGTTAATTTGGTTGATGTTATGAGTCTATTTAGATCATTTATAATATTTTTAAATAAGAGACTATAATATTTTTATTGTGGTGGTTAAAATATTGTAACAAGCTAATTTTTAAATTCTATTTGGGTGATATTTTTTTAATTAATATAAAAACCTATATGAATCATAATATAATATATCAAATGGTTTTTAATGTGTTTTAATTTTATTTGACTTATTTATAATATTTTTAAGCAGACTTTATAGCATTTTTATTGTGATGATTAAGATACTATATCAAAATATTGTAATAAACCAAAATACTATAATAGATGAAAAATTTTTAAAGAATAATTTGAGTAGTTTTCAAAGTAGGAGTCCTGCTTGTTAAAAAAATTAAAGTATATCGATTAAAAAATACTCAAAATATGAGTATTTTCTATACTAATCACCATTTTAACTATAGTATTTGACTGAATAAACAGTGCTCGTTGCTATATCATAAATAATACTACCATAAAAATATACATATTGTTCTGAAATGCAATATATTTATGTATATATATATATATATACATATGTATATATGTATATATATATATGTATATATGTATATATGTATATATATATACATATATATATACATATATACATATGTATATATATATATATGTATATATATATATACATATATATATATATATACATATATATATATATATACATATATATATATATATACATATATATATATATATATATACATATATATATATATATACATATATATATATATATATATATATATATATTTATACTCAACTAGAGGGACGCTATGCGCGTGCACATTCCGGTGGTTTCGGGCCAACAGTCTGCCCCCGTAGGGGTAGCGGGTCCCACCAAACACGGAAACGGCCGCATCTCGGCAGAGTTGGCTACCGGCCACTGATCCAAATACCTACCGCCGATTTCTTTCCTTTATGCGCCGATGTTCGTGTCCATCCTCTGTGGAGGACAAATCCACGGTGTCCAACTCCCTCTAATCGCCAGGTGGACACCTCGAACACTCGTGGGATTGACGAAGCTCTTCCTTCCGTGTCCCTTGCATCACACCTGATCAGAATATCTTAACGTCTTTCCTACTGAAAAAAAAGAAAAACTTCCCTCGTTTTACCGTGCACAGTACCTCTTCTACAAGAGCCTACAATTGTGCCGTTTCTTCCTTGCAAACTAACCGTCCACGTAGCGAACCGATTGTTGTCTTCCAACTCCACATCCCTTCTTCCTCTTTTCTTTTCGAATCCCACCACCGTCTCCGTCCCGCCTCTTTCGATCTCCTATTGAGCGCAGATACTTCTTTCTGTTCCTTTCTTGACGCGTAAATTGTAGCATCAATTCCATTCTTATTTTATCTTCATCATCTCCTTTGTTGTCCTTCGTTGCTTGGGTCTTTTTGCGGTTGCTGGTTAGAAGAGAGCGACTCGCGGGGGATGATGGGGAGAAAAAGCATGAGCAGAGCGTCGCCGTTGCTCCTCCTGCTGTTGGGATCGGGGTTGTTCTTCGCGGCCTACAACCTGCTCGCGATGGTCCACCACCACCAGCGGCGCGAATCGGGGAGGGAGCTGCCGCGCGACGATCAGGTCACTTGGATGCCCCACGAGGTGAAGGGATCGAGCGGGCCGAGGAGGCCGTTTCACGTCGCTGTCACGGCGACCGAGACGACCTACAGCAGGTGGCAGTGCCGGATAATGTATTACTGGTACAAGAGGGTGAAGGACGGGGAGGGGTCAGAGATGGGAGGGTTCACCAGAGTGCTGCACTCTGGGAGGCCTGATAGCTTGATGGACGAGATCCCGACCTTTGTGGTGGATCCCCTCCCTGCCAACATCGATCGGGTGAGAATTCTACCCTCGGTTTTCGTTCTTATTTCTTGGTTTAATTATCAGAGCACCTCCTTGATTATTTATCAACAACATTTGTTTCATATGCTTCCTTAATTTGGTGCTAGGGGTACGTTGTCCTAAACAGACCTTGGGCCTTTGTGCAATGGCTAGAGAAAGCAACTATCGAGGAGGAGTAAGCTCATTCCTCCTAGAATATTGTGTCATTTTATTTTGTTTTCTGACAAAATGCTTCCTATTCTGGATCGCAAAAACTGCAGGTATATATTGATGGCTGAACCAGATCACATATTTGTGAAACCTTTACCAAACTTGGCTCGTGACGAGTATCCTGCCGGCTTTCCATTCTTCTATATGAGCCCTGATGAACATGCACAGACAGTAAGGAAGTATTTTCCAGAAGAGAATGGTCCTGTGACTAAAATTGACTCCATAGGCAATTCCCCTGTGATAATTAAAAAGGTAGATATTGAATTTTTAATTGTTCACCGGATTATACTCTCTGACATTGTTAAATATGTTTTCTTTTATAATATATATATATATATATATATATATATATATATATATATATATATATATATATATAATTTTATTGGCAATCTTTCTAAGGTTTGTAATTGTTGTTTCTATAAGAAGTCATTCAATATTTCTAGAGTATTCTTAATAAACTATGCATTTTGTATTTGTCTCATTTCAGTCCATGCTAGAGATGATTGCTCCTACTTGGATGAATGTCTCTTTGAATATGAAAGCGGATCCAGAGACCGATAAAACATTTGGATGGATTTTGGATATGTGAGAACTAATATGCTTAATTTATATCTCGACTAGTTTATAGACATTGAATTGATTAAGGTGATCAATGATTTATTATCTCTGTGTCATCATAGGTATGCTTATGCAATTGCAAGTGCATTGCACGGCGTTCAACATATCCTTTGTAAAGATTTTATGATACAGGTATTTACATTTTTTTTTTTGTGGTTGCTTCGTAATTTTTTTTTTATGTATTAAATATATCACGATGATGCCTCTATGTGGATGATATTGTTTGATTACAGCCGCCTCTTGATGAAAAGTTGGGAAACACATATATTATCCATTTCACTTATGGATGTGATTATTCATCAAAGGTAACTTTGTCTACCAATTCATCCACACATTTTCATATTGTAGCAACTCGCCATACATTAAATATGCGTTGAATAGTAAGACAATTTTTTTGGAACTGCTCTTCAAGATGTGTTTACTTTTATGCGTTGCTTTTTGTACAATATTAGGGTGAACTGACTTATGGGAAAATTGGGGATTGGAGATTTGACAAAAAATCCTATACCAGTGGTCTGCCACCAAGGAATCTGTCCTTACCTCCTCCAGGTGTTCCTGAAACTGTGGTACGTAACTCTTCAAAAATACTATCGTAGTCCTTGAACATTATTAAGATATTCTTTCAAGTCTTCCTGTCCTAAATTTTGCATTTCCACAATGGCAAATACAAAGTTTTTTCTACCTTTTTAATTTCCTAATTTTGTCTCATTATTAATTCTACAATTTTTTTTAGTTTAGTTAATGTTTATTTATTTTTATTGCTAACATTTTATTGTTTTTTTCCAGCAACTTTTTATTGGACACTACACTTGTTTATAACTTGGATACATTTAAGAAAAACCTTGCTTACGTTTATATTTATCAGAACTTTTGATCCTATTTCTACTTCAAAGAATTAAATGCAAGGTTATCCAACAATTCACTTTAGGATCGGTTCCTACTAGGTAGCTTCTGAACTCGTTATTTGGATAATAAAAACCAAAACTATTATTAAACCAAATTATGCAGGAAAATTTGGATAGTTGAGTTCAATTAACTAGACACACATGTTGGACTGAGGACACTGAATTTTTATAGTTGGCATGAAATGTTTGGAAACTTAATTTCAATTGTTGTAGATGATCTTAATGGTTCAATGGCATATATAATATTGGGTTTTAAGGTGAAACAAGGCTTGTAAGATTGAAAATGTTACCTGGTTTAGCTAATAGTTGACTCTAAGGTCTTCATTGTTTATCTTTGTAAAAAAAAGTTTACAATTAAGAATAGCCTTTAGTTCTTGCAAAAAAGGAACATGGCTTAGCGAAATGCTGAAATCATGAAAATTTTAGAGTATTATCTAGAAAAATAGAAAATAAGAAGTTATATATGCATTATAACTTCACAAATTAGTATAAAGGACTAAGAGGTGACTCGATGGGTCTCGGGCCTCAAAGTCGGGATCGGAAAGGAGAGTACATATCCTCACCACCCCTTCTCTCCCTACATCATTGTAGCATTGGCCAATGGTGGCAGTAAACAAAATAAATGTTTCCTCATCTTCTTCACTGATTTATGGGATTTTTCTTGATTTCACTCTCCAGTTCGCTTCTTATGTTTTCTTTGTCATGAACTGATCCAATAAGATAATTACCCTTTTTGCTTTGCTGAGCTTGATGATCCAAAATGATTTAAGTTTAATTCAACAATATTATACCCATAAGATTCTTATAAAACAATCTAAGTTTTAACACAAGTAGAACTTAACTGGGGGCGTTACAGTCTTTTCCTTCCCTTTTCTCAATTGGATTCTGCCACAAGGATAAATTGATTGCATTGGTTGGACTTTGGTCGACTCAGTTGATCTGTTCAAGATTAGCCAACTTCTATTCTAGCCAACTTCCTAGGATGCCAAGAAATTGGCCACTTCAGTATCAGCACATTCTGATGAATCAGTTGAAAACTATTGGTATAAGTCAATCCAGCAAAGCATGGCGTCAAGTACTATGGTTAAGATTTGTACTGCAATAGTTCAGTGTAGTTCAAATTTAATGGCACAGGAATATGAATCAAACAGGTCCAGTTTGCTGTATAAGAGTCCAAGCGTATTGCTTTGCAGGGAGAAAAGCGTAGTAAAACCTGTTATTCGTATTTGACTTGCAGGAAAAAACTGAATTGAGGAGGATTAGAGGAAATAGACGGACAAATACAAGATGGAAACATAATGAATCTGTTAAATTCTAAAAAAAGAATGTGTTTTTCATATCTTCCCTCCAATTATAAGCATTTGCCATGTGTCCTCAAATTCCATCAAACTCTCCAAATTTCTGTATATTTAATTAATGCCCCTCTACCCTGACTATCATTCTTTAATTTTACTATATTATCTTAAAGATACATAATATTTTTGTTGGGTATATCTTTTGTACAATGACTTTTCATCTTATTTTAACCATACTATAAGCATTTGCACCTTTAGGAAAATTCCATATAGTTGGTTGTTTGTATTTTAAGGGATACTGATGTAATAAGAATAGAAAATTTTGCCTTCTTACAGACAAATAACCTCACTATTTAAGTCTGGCTTATCTGACTTTCAAAGGTATGCATGATTTCGAGGGTATTGATGCAAATTGATTTCTTAGGTGTAAATGTAAGTTAATATGTCATTAAAAACATTTAACGAAATGGCTTGCTTCAATTTTATTAATTACCAACACACGCTTTCCTAATAAGATTTCAATTTATAACCTAGAACTGTAATTTGCTGAAGTAATTGCTGATTAATTACATCAACACAAAAAGCCAAAACATACTCTCAAAGCAACCAAAAGAAGCTAAGAATTAAAAGAAAAACATGCATATTGACAACTCGTTCATAGAATGGCCCATATGTCTATCACAACTGTGATGCAATAATTTCATGGGTAAGATGAGTTGCATAATGTTGCAGAATTAGTTGTCGAAAAAGTATATTCCTTGACTATTTTAGCAAGTAACGAGTTTAAATGAATGCCTACCTACAATAAGAGCCTTTTCTTTGCCTTGCAAACGAATAACAACTGGTATGCTTGTCTGATAAGATGTTTTAATTAGAGCATTCTGTTGTACTGGAGATCTTCTGTGAGTTTAGAATATTGCTTTTTTTTATTGACCAATCAAACAACTATCAACGTCATCTCCCTGTTGGCTCCATCATATTCTTAATATTTTTGATGCAGGTGAAACTGGTAAAGATGATAAACGAGGCTACAGCCAACATCCGTGGGTGGGATGACGAAAGAAATTACCTCTAGGCGTTAACAACAAGTAGATATAGAATAGTTACATAAATATGAGATCACATGTAATGCAAGTTTTGTTAGCAAAGCATGACAAGAGAAGATGAACTAGTTTTTAAGGGTCTCAAATAAGGAATTCAGTGCTTGATGTCCATTCTTTGACTGATTGCGGGTGCAAGTCTTATTCTACAGGAATTCTTCCTGATTTACTGAACTGGAATGCTATCATGGAATATCCGCATAACTTGATATTTTCTCACCTTTCCTAGTTTTTACTCATTCTTGTTTGCATTAAGTTGTTATTTTGAGATGAAGTTCTTGTAAGAAATGATATTGAAATGTGAAAATTTTATGTAAAGATGGAAAATATCAAGTATCATAGATAAAAAATAAATTGTACATATCTTCCGGGTCAAATAAGATACCTCAGGTATCGTGTTATGATTTGTAAATAATTACAATCTTATTATGATTTGTACGCGTCAGGAATCATGAATCCGAAGAAACTAGACTCCTCATTTTTTTTTTCTATTTTCAATATTATGATTATTAATGGAGTAGAGATTAATCAAGAAGATAGAAAATAAGTTTATATTATTTTGTCATAATAGATACCTGTTGATAGAGGATATTCTGGTATCATCCAATTGGCAGTCAACTACATGGCGCCACTCTAGCTAAAGTAGCGCACATATCTTAACGTAGTACGAAATGACATAGATTGATTCAAGAACAGTTGTATCCTGAAGTGATGCAGCCCGGCTCAGAAGCAACGTAGCCCAGCTCAGAAGCAACATAGCCTGGCTCCGAAGAGGCGCATAGCAAATCCATGCCATTTGGAATTGCCTAAAGTGACACTTGCCAGCAAGGATATAACATCGCAAGGTATAGGGTTGGGAGGATGGTCCTGGAACAAACAAACCGCCCGTATGAAATATTGGCAGATGCCAGCAAGCATAGGGGGAGTTAACTCCCCATGAAAGGTATACAAACCACCCCTAGATAAATGTTGGGGAATAATATTCACTATCCATAAAAACTGACTTAAGCTTTGGAGAGGTCAAGCTGAAACTCCCCTCTTTGGCGTTGACCTATTGTATAGGTACTCAATACCAAAATCCCCTCGCAGATCTGCTAGAAAACAGCTTAGAAGACGATAACTATGATTGTTCATCCATTTTTCATGAAGTTGATAGAACCCTAGTGGATTCTAAGCTTGGGTTTGATCTCTTTAGGAGATCGGCCTCCTTGGAACTCTATAGGGGTTACTTCCTCAAAGTTGCTGCTCAAAAGCTGCTAAGAAGATTCATATATTGCTTGTCAAAATAGGATGAATACATGACTATTTATAGGGCTTCTAAACCCCAACTCCTAATATGACTCCTACTCAAGACTCTTACTTCTAACCAACTCCTAATAAGACTCCTATTCTAAGAAGCAACCTCTCAACTAACCCTAACCCTAGCCGGCCTCTTTACCTCTTTAAAATGGGTTGGCTAGGTAGGTTTTACATGAATACCCCTTTCAATGAAACTCAATTAGGACTCTCCTAGCTAGAGTCCTAACAGACCTCTCTCTTCAAATAAGCCTTGTTCTCAAGGCTGACAATCCATGAATTCTAGGAATTTAATCTTCAAGTCATCATAGCTCTCCTAAGTGGTATCTTCTACTAGTAGGTTCGCCCATTGTATTAGAAGTTTAATAGTGGGTCATCGTCATCGAGTTACAATCCATCGATCAATAATGACACTCGGCTAGGTCTGGAGTTCTCATTGGGTAGTCATATTTGGTAGATGGCTTTGGGCTATCTCGTTTTGTCCCAGCTTGAGCTTTAAACACGACACATAGAAGACTAGATGGATTTGGGAGCAAATGGGTAAGTCTAATCTATATGCTACCGCTGCGATGCACTATAAAATTTGGTAGGGTCCATAGAACCAAGGTGAAAGCTTCATAGATGCTCTGGTCTATATTAATGTTTGCTTGTATAGCTGGAGTCGTAGAAAGATCCAATCTCCTACTGAAAATTCTCTTTCGCCTTTGTGTTGATCATATTATTGTTTCATCCTTGCTTGAGCCTTTCCTTGTAATGAGGGAAGCCATTCGATGAAGTCTATTGATATATCAGTCCATATAGAGTTTGGGACGGGTAAGGGTTGCAGCTTTCCGGGACTTTGCCACTATCTTGCCTTTAAGTCGTTGACATACATCACATTGTGCCACAAATTTAGCAATAATATTTTTCATCTCTACCCAATAAAAATTTTACTTAATTCTCTTATAGATTCTAAGGAACCCAAAGTGCTTGGCCGTAGGTGTGGAATGTATCTCTTGAATGATGGTCTTTATGCAAGTAGAATTTGAGCACAATGCATCCCTTATAGTGTAATTCTTTTGAGTCCTAATTGTAATGAGCCACGAAGCTTAGTACTTCCTCTAATTTTTTTTATAATCTTACTGGTCTCTGAATCTTCTTATCATTCCCTCTTAATATCCTTAAGGAAGTCCCTGGTTGGAAGTGAAATGACTAAAAATTTAGCTTGCTTGGGTAGCCGCGAAAGCGCATCTGCAATAATATTCTCTTTCCCATTTTTGTAAGTTATTTCATAATCATATCCAAGAAGCTTTGTTACCTATTTTTGCTACTCAGGGGAAGATATCTTCTGCTCTAAGAAATATTTTAGGCTTTTATGGTCGGTCTTGATTTGAAAGCGTCACTCGATCAAATACGGTCTCTATTTGGTCACCGTATGCACAATCGCGAGCATCTCCTTATCGCAAATAGTCAGCTTGAGATGGGAAGGAGATAATATCTTACTAGTATAAGCGAGGGGTTGGCCATCTTGCATTAGTATAGCACTAATTCCGACTATGGAGGCATTGGCTTCAATAACAAAAGTCTTGCCGAAATCGGGTAGTGCTAGTACGGACATTGTCATCATTTCGACTTTAAGTTTATTGAAGGCAGTGGCTTTGTCTGACCATTGAAAAACATATTTTTTTAGCAAGGAAGTAAGGGGTGCACTGATCTTTCCATAGTTTTTCATGAACTTGCGGTAGTAGCTTGTTAAACCAAGAAAGCCATAAAGTGATTTTATGTTCCTCAGGGTTGGCTAGTTTTGCTTTAATTTTGAAGGGGTCCATCACCACACCTTCCTCTGATATGATATACCCAAGATATTTCACCTTCTGTTAAAGAAAGCTGCACTTCGATTTTTTGACAAAAATAACATGTTCTCATAAAATCGTCAAAACAAATCGTAAGTGCTGAAAATGACTTTCAAGAGATGGGTTGTAAATAAGGATATCGTCGAAAAAAACCAGCACAAACTTACAAAGATAATTTTGAAAAATATCATTCATAAGGCTTTGGAAGGTGGAGGGAGCATTGATGAGACCAAAGGGCATTACTAAAAATTTGCAGTGGCCATTGTGTGTTCTAAAGGCGGTTTTTAGTATGTCTTCTTCGTACACTCGTATTTGATGATACCCGGATTGAATGTCCAGTTTTTGCTAGTCATAGGTGCCCAACAAGCCAATCACGTGAGTGATGACACGTGCGACTTAACATGGAATCTTTTTGCTTATTATATTTTAGCATTTATCACTTTATATTAACTATTGTATATATGCATGTATATATTGTGATGTCCTTGGATCTATATAATGGGAATCAGATCATGATTAGATTATGATGATGAGATCGATTCACCTTTAAACACATATCCTAAATAATCCCGGTTATAGGTTACTCGAGAGGGAATCGAGATATTGGGACAGACTAGTGTGCTATATACCCGTCCGTATGATGGATGCAGCTGGTCTCATAGTTGCTCATGTGGGGATACTAGGGATACAGTATAGGTGCTCATTGGAGAATGAGTTCACTAATTGATCCGCTTACGGAATGCTGGATGGTTGATGATACCTTATTGTTAGACAGCGATTCTATAGTCATAGTGGTGTATCTAGTCCTTAGACTTGAGACACCAAGGATGTCCTATATAAGTGCTCCACTCTTTGATACCAGACTTATAGGTTTGGATGTCCCAAATCAAGTACAATTGGACATTGGGAGTGGCATTCGACCTTACGAGAGCTATTGAGTGTTGATAGAGGATCATCCACTCTCGGCATCATAAGAGGAATATCCCATATGTTCTTGCTTAGACAAATCCCTGGCTAGGGTCATTCGGATTAAGAGAGAAATAGTTCTTCGGGAGAATCCGATTAGAGCGAGACTCGAGAAGAAACCATATGGTTTGACAGCACCATGCTCGATATACAATCTCTAGGATATTAGATGGATGAGAGACTATGGGTATATAATAACTGAGGACAGACAGGTCCAATGGATTAGATTCCCCGTATCGTTTGAGGACTACGGCGTAGTGGCCTAGTACGTCCGTAGTCAATGAGTCGAGTGAATTATTATAGAGATAATAATTCACTAAGTCAGAAGGAGTTCTGATAAGTATGACTCACGACTAGCTCGATATTGGGCCTAGAGGGTCACACACATATGGTAGGCATTACGATGAGTAGAGGTTCGGATATGAGATATCTACCGGAGCCCCTATCTTATTGGATATCCAATAAGCCCCTGAATTATTGGATCCAATGGATGAGATCCAATAAGAGCCCATTAGAGATTATTGGATAGAGATCCACTAATCTAAAAGGCTTGGGTAATTGGATGCAGATCCAATACCCACTAGGGGAGGATCCATTAGGGTTTGATAAGGGACCTCTATAAATAGGAGGGATTCAGTGGTTCATAGGCTAGAGCCTTTGCTTGCCTCTCCTATTCTCCTCCCCCTCTCTACCTCAAAGCAGGCCTCGAGTTTTGAGGAGCGTCATCGCAGCTCTATTGTGTGGATCACAGCTAGAGAGGAGGACACTTAACCTCCTTCACCCTCTCCTAGAGATCTGCAAGGAAACAGGGATATACGATCTCCCTAGGTAACACAATCTATTCTATACGTAGTTTGTTTCATGGATTTTACGCACCAATCTTCGCACGACGATGAATATCTTTTTCGGAAATTGAGGATTTTGTTTTCTTGTTCTTCGGCTGCACATGTGATGTCTCCCCCAAGATTTCTCAATAGTGGTATCAAAGCTAGGTTATTCATGCAAATGATTGGTTTTAAACTACGTGTGTTGTGTTTATGAAGAATTTTGATGTTAAATTATTGACGCAATAGACGATGAAGGGCAGCAACTGTTGCTGCCCTTGCTGCGCTCGAAGATGGCTGCCTGCTTGCTGCCATCTTCGTGTAGGCAGGCCGCCTACAGCGGTGGCGCGCAAGGGTGGCACCTAAGGGTGTTGGACCCGTGGGCAAAGGCGCCGCGGGGCAACATCACTTGTGGCCGCGGCGCCCACGGGCTGAGGCACCGTAGGGCAGTGGCGCCTACGGCCGTTGCTCCCGCGGGGTGATGCGTCATACGGTAGCGGCGCCTATGGCCCCTGCTCCCGCGGGTAAAACCCCATAGGGGTGGCCACCCGATGAGGCAGCACCGCCTGCGGGCACTGCCTCGCGGGCAGAATCATCCGTGGGGGCAGCGCTACCCACAGGGGCGCCCACTTGTAGGGGTGGTGCCTCAGCCCCATTGCACATGCCGTCGCTGGCAAGGTGGCGACAGCAGCAGCAATAGGGAAGAGGGAGAGGGGCTTAGGGTTTTGGGCAAAAAGATAGTTTTGTCCCTCGAAATTTGAGAAATTTTAATTTCTGTCTTTTATCCAAATTATAAAAATACCCCTAGGAATTCAAAAATTCCTTACATGCCCTTGATTTCAAAAAATATTAATTAATTAAAAGGTTTAGTTAATTATTATTATTATTATTATTATTATTATTATTATTATTATTATCTAGTAGTCCTACATAATAATGATTTATACATGTGATGTTTGATGTGTGGACGGATGATCATGGACCATGTGATGTGTATACTTGTGACTATTATTATTGGGGTATGCGAGCCTCCAATATATTTCTCGTTTATTATTGGGCATGCGTGCCTATGTTTAAGTTGTAATCACATGAGGAGGAGCAGCGAGAGCGTGGATGCGATAGCGGGACCCACGAGACGGACGATCGCAATTCATGAAGATGCATCGAGATGTCGACGGAATTGATGAGAACGAGATGGACGATCATAGAGTATGGAGATGCACCATTGCAAACATAGATCTTGATGTGAGTGATTAGGCATACTAGCTCTGGCCTGATCACATTAGGTTGTGGTCCATGATCATCTGGTGTGATTGCTTATACACATACTATATATGTATATATATTTGCATGCGATGCAGATATATATTAAATATGTATATATGTAACATGTCATATTAAGAGACCAAATCATAGAAGCATCTCTCTTGATAATATTAAGTTGGTAAACGTGAGACAATTAGATTGACCCACGTGGCCTTCCATCGTTATAGGTAGGAACCAATTCCAAGTGTAAGTTGAGTTAGTCGAGTCCCTTGAGACTCACCTATATTGCAATTCGCTCTCTTGCTTATGACATAGAGATGTCATCAGTGACCTGAGGACATGGTATGCTTAATTGAGTCCCTCGAGGGTATATCATCAAATTAGACTCATCTTGTAACGATGGTGTTAACTTAATCGAGCATCATGGTTAGTCGAATCCTTCGAGACATGGTGATTCGGAGGCCGACCCCACTAGAAGTCTGCCGGAGACTTTTGTTTCATGTACTGAGGGTGTCGCGTGACTCGCTAGTAAAATAGTGGGAGCATATTAAGATAGAAGCCCATATCTTGATTGTTTATTTCTTGCAAAATCTGCATGTTATTCATTTCTACTGCATCTTTATTTTCAGAAAATGTCGGTTTCAAATCCCTTACATGGCATACTTGATGTCAACCGCCTCACTGGTTCAGATTATATGGATTGGCTCTGCAACTTGAGAATTGTTCTCACGGCGGAGAAAATCACATACGTCCTTGATACAGTGATGCCTACGCCCGAGAAAGGGGCAAGCAAGGATGAGATCGCTCACTATGTGAAATACATTGATAACTCCACTCTTGCTTAGTGCTACATGTTGGGCTCTATGACTCTTGAGTTACAGAGACAACATGAAAAGATGGATGCCAGATCCATTCTCCTACATGTCTACAAATTATTTGAGGAACAGGGAAGGACTCAGCGATATGAGATATCCAAGAGCCTCTTCCATGCTAGGATGACTGAGAGGACACTGATTTAGGACCATGTCTTAAAGATAATTGAGTGGATAGAGAAACTCACTAGACTAGGAATGGTCCTAGAGGATAACTTATGTGTGGACATTGTGCTTCAGTCCCTACCAGATTCCTTTTCACAATTCATAATGAATTTTAATATGAACAAGCTTGAGGTGACTCTCCTAGAGCTCCTCAATATATTGAGGGAAGTAGAGAGTACAATTAAGAAAGGGAAGCCAGTTCTCTACACTAGTGAGACCAGAAAGAAAAGGAAAGCAGAAAAGTCCCTTAAGAAGGGCAAGGGCAAGGGCAAACCAGGTAAAGTAAAGGTTGCTGAGAAAGATCCAACAAAAGACAAAGGTCAGTGCTTCCACTATAGCAAAGATGGGCATTGGAAGAGGAACTGCAAAGAGTACCTTACAGAGAGGGCAAAACAAAAGCTTGGAGAAGCTTCAGGTACATTCATGATCAGTCTCAATTTATCAGACTCTTATGATAATACATGGGTATTGGATACCGGTAGTGCTTATCATATATGCAATTCGTTGGAGGTTATAGCAAGGCCTAGGAGACTAGATAGAGGCGAGATGGACCTCAAGATGGGCAATGGAGCAAAAGTTGCTATAGTAGCTATTGTCGAGGTCGCCCTACATCTACCTAGTGGAACCTTTATTATATTAGATGCATGTTATTTTGTTCCTTCTATTATCAAAAATATTATCTCCATTTCATGTTTGACAGTTAGTGGATATAAATTAGTTTTTGAGAATAATGGTTGTTCGATATTATTAGATGATGAGATCATCACGAAAGGAACATTGCATAATGGTTTATTTATGCTAGACACTACTCCATATATCATGAATGTAAGTGTGTCTAAGAGGAAATGAGATGAGGTGAACAGTGCATACCTATGGCATTGTAGGCTAGGTCACATCTATGAGGGAATGATTCAAAAGTTGCTAAATGATGGATATCTAGATCTATTCGACTATGAGTTATATGCAACTTGCGAGCCTTGCCTTCATGGAAAACTGACCAACTCTCCATTTAGTGGAACTGGAGAGAGAGAGCCACTGAGCTATGAAACTCAAACATAGTGATGTATGTGGACCCATGTGAACTCATGTCATTGGTGGTTACTCCTTCATTATCTTTACTAATAATTTCTCAAGGTATGAATATGTGTACATAATGAAGTACAAGTCTGAGGTCTTTGAAGAATTTAGAGAGTATAAGAATGAAGTAAAGAACCAGACTAGAAAGAGTATCAAGACTCTTCGATCAGATCGAGGAGGTAAGTACTTAAGTACAGAGTTTACTCAATTCCTCAAGGACTATAAGATATTATCCTAATGGACACCTCCTTATACAACTCAGCTCAATGGTGTCTTTGAAAGGAGAAATCGTATGCTATTAGATATGGTATGGTCCATGATGAGTTTTGCTGACCTACCCATCTCATTCTGGAGATATGCCATAGAGACCGCAGATTACCTTCTGAACAGAGTTCTAAATAAGTCGGTAGTATCTACACCATATGAGAAATGGAAAGGGAAGAAGCCTAATCTTAAGGTTGTTAAGATTTGGGGCTACCCTACCCATGTCAAAAGACACAACCCCGATAAGTTAGAATCGAGGACAAAGTGGTGCAAATTTGTGGGATACCCCAAGGAAACTTATGGTTATTATTTCTATCATTTCGAGGACCAAAAGGTCTTTATAGCCAAGAGAGTAGTGTTCCTTGAGAAGGAACATATTCTTAGTGGAGATAGTGGGAGCATGATAGAGTGGAGTGAGTTTGGAGAACCAAACTTAAGCACCACTCTACAGCCCGAGTCTATTCAGGTACCTAACACACAAACTTTAACTTTATGCAGGTCTGGCAGAGTATCCCATCCTCCTGAGAGATATGTGGGACATATTAGAGGAAAGGATGTTGAAGACATTGATCCTCAAACCTATGAGGAGGCTATTATGAGTATAGACTCTAGGAAGTGGCAAGAAGTCATGAATTCTGAGATGAATTCTATGTACTCCAACAAGGTTTAGAATCTAGTTGATACACCCAAAGGTATTGTACCCATCGGTTGCAAGTGGATCTTTAAAAAAAAGATCGGAGTAGATGGAAATGTAGAAACCTATAAAGCAAGGCTAGTGGCTAAGGGGTATTATCAAAGGTAAGGTGTTAACTATGACGATACCTTCTCACCCACAGCAATGCTAAAATCCATCCTAATTCTATTGGCTATTGTAGCATACTATAATTATGAGATCTAGTAGATGGATGTGAAAACTGCATTCCTCAATGGGAACCTTGAAGAGGAGGTGTATATGATACAACTTGAGGGATTCGTGTCCAAGAACTGCCCAAATAAGGTGTGCAAGTTGCTTAGATCCATTTATGGATTAAAGTAAGCTTCTTAAAGTTGAAACATAAGATTTGATGAGGCAATCAGATCTTATGACTTCGTTAAGAACGAAGATGAGCCTTGTGTTTATAGGAAGGTAAGTGGGAGCGCTATCACCTTTTTGATGTTATATGTGGATGACATCCTGATCATTGGGAATGACGTAGGAATACTATCCATAGTAAAGGCTTGGTTATTTAAATACTTCTCCATGAAGGACTTAGGGGAAGCATCCTATATCTTGGGGATTCGGATCTATAGAGACAGATCCAAGAGGATGCTTAGCTTGTCCTAGTCCAAGTACATAGAAACCATTGTCAAAAGGTTTGGCATAGAAAATTCTAAGAGAGGTCTCGTGCCGATGAGACATGGGATATTGCTTTCTAGGAGTATGTCCCCAAAGACTCTAGAAGAAAGTGCGAACATGGATATAATACCTTATGCCTCAGCGATAGGGTCTATCATGTATGCCATGCTATGTACTAGGCTCGATATAGCGCATGCTCTGAGTGTCATGAGTAGGTATCAGGTGGATCCAGGCTTGGAGCACTGGAAAGTAGTAAAGTGTGTCCTTAAGTACTTTAGAAGGACTAAGGATCTTTTACTAGTACATGGAGGTAGTATCCTCAAGGTTAAAGGCTATATAGACTTAAGTTTTCAGTCTGATGTCGATGATAGCAAGTTGAATTCGGGGTATGTGTACACCTTGAATGGAGGAGCAGTATACTAGAGGAGTTCCAAGCAAGATACTACTGCTGACTCGACCACAAAAGTGGAGTATATTGCTGCAGCAGATGCAACAAATGAGGGAGTCTAGGTGAAGAAGTTCATCACAGATCTGGGAGTCACGCCGGGTAGCGAGGAGCCGATTTCCTTATATTACGACAACAACGGGGCGATTGCTCAAGCGAAGGAACTCAGGTCTCATCAGAAATCTAAGCATGTTCTGAGGAGGTTCCACTTGATCAGAGAGATTGTAACCCAAGGAGATGTAGTAGTGGAAAGAGTTCCATTCGAAGATAACATTGCAGATCCACTAATAAAGCCATTATCCCATATTGTCTTTGAGTATCACAAGAGTCTGATGGAGATCAAACACATAGGTGATTGGCTTTAGGTCAAGTGGGAGATTGCTAGTCATAAGTGCCCAACAAGCCAATCACGCGAGTGATGACACGTGTGACTTGACATGAAATCTTTTTGCTTATTATATTTTGATATTTATCACTTTATATTAACTATTGCATATATGCATATATATATTGTGATGTCCTTGGATCTATGCAATGGGAATTGGATCACGATAAGATCATGATAATGAGATCGATTCACCTTTAAACACATATCCTAAATAATCCCAATCATAGGTTACTCGAGAGGGGTATCGAGATAACTGGATAGACTGATGTGCTATATACTTGTCCATATGATGGATGCAGCTAGTCTTATAGCTGCTTGTGTGGGACTCTAGGGATATAGTACAGGTGCTCATTGGAGAATGAGTTCACTAATTGATCTGCTTATGGAATGCTGGATGGTTGATGATGCCTTATTGTCAGACAGCGATTCCGTAGTCCTAGTGGTGTATCTGGTCCTTAGACTTGAGACACCAAGGATGTCTTATATGAGTGCTCCACTCTTTGATACTAGACTTATAGGTTTGGATGTCCCAGATCTAGTACAACTAGTCATTGAGAGTGGTAGTCGACCTTACGAGGGCTATTAAGTGTCGATAGAGGATCATCCAATCTCGGCATCATGAGAGAAATATCTCATGTGTTCTTGCTTAGACAAATCCCTAGCCAGGGTCATTCGGATTGAGAGAGAAAAAGTTCTCTAGGAGAATTCGATTAGAGCGAGATTCGAGAAGAAACCGTATGGGTTTGACAACACCATGCCCGATATACGGTCTCTGGGATATTAGATTGAAGAGGGACTATAGGTATATGGTAAGTGAGGATAGACAGGTCCAATGGATTGGATTCCCTTGTATCGTCCGGGGACTATGGCGTAGTGGTCTAGTACATCCGTAGTCAATGAGTCGAGTGAATTATTATAAAGATAATAATTCACTAAGTCAGAAGGAGTTCTAATAGGTATGACTCACAGCCAGCTCAATATTGGGCCTAGAGGGTCACACACATATGGAAGGCATTGTGATGAGTAGAGGTTCAGATATGAGATATCCGCCAAAGCCCATATCTTATTAGATATCCAATAAGCCCCTAAATTATTGGATCCCATGGACGAGATCCAATAAGAGCCCCTTAGAGATTATTGGATAGAGATCCACTAATCTAAAAGGCTTGGGTAATTGGATACAGATCCAATACCCACTAAGGGAGGATCTATTAGGGTTTGATAGGTGACCTATGTAAATAGGAGGGATTTAGTGGTTCATAGGCTAGAGCCTTTGCTTGCCTCTCCTATTCTCCTCCCCCTCTCCACCTCAAAGCAGCCTAGAGTTTTGAGGAGTTTCATCGCAGCCCTACTGTGTGGATCACTGCTAGAGAGGATGACGCTTGACCTCCTTCACTCTCTCCTAGAGATCTACAAGGAAACAGGGATATATGATCTCCCTAGGTAAGACAATCTATTCTATATATAGTTTGTTTCATAGATTTTGCGCACCAATCTTCGCACGATGATAAACATCTTTTTGGAAAATTGAAGATTTTGTTTTCTTGTTCTTCTGCTTCGCAAGTGATGTCGCCCCCAAGATTTCCCAACAGCTTTGTGAAGACTCGTGCTCTCTTTAATGTTGGAAAATCTTGGGGGCGACATCATATGCGCAGCGGAAGAACAAGAAAACAAAATCCCTGATTCCCAAAGAGATGTTCGTCGTCGTGCGAAGATTGGTGTGCAAAATTCGCGAAACTTAAAACTGCGTATAGAGTAGATTGTGTTACCTAGGGAGATCGTATATCCCTGTTTCCTTACAGATCCTTAGGAGAGAGTGAAGGAGGTCAAGCGTCCTCCTCTCTAGCGGTGATCCACACAGCAGGGTTACGACGACGCTCCTCAAAACTCCAAGCCTGCTCTGGGGTGGAGAGGGAGAGGAGAATAGGAAAGGCAAGCAAAGACTCTAGCCTATGAGGCTCTGAATCCCTCCTATTTATAGAGGTCCCCTGTCAAACCCTAATGGGTCCTCCCCTAGTGGGTATTAGATCTGCATCCAATAAGACAAGGGCTTCGTCGGATATCTCATATCCGAACCTCTACTCATTGCAATGCCTACCATATGTGTGTGACCCTCTAGGCCCAATATCAAGCTGGCCGTGAGTCATACCTGTCAGAACTCCTTCTAACTCAGTGAATTATTATCTCTGTAATAATTCACTCGACTCATCGACTACGGACGTACTAGGCCACTATGCCGTAGTCCCCAGACGATACAGGGGAATCCAATCCATTGGACCTGTCTGTCCTCAGTTACCGTGTACCTATAGTCTCTCGTCCATCTAATATCCCAAAGACTGTATATCGAGCATGGTGCTGTCAGACCCATACGGTTTCTACTCGAGTCTCGCTCTAATCAGATTCTCCCGGAGAACTCTTTCTCTCTCAACCCGAATGAACCTGGCCAGCGATTTGTCTGAGCAAGAACACATGGGATATTCCTCTCATGACGCCGAGAGTGGATGATCCTCTATCGACACTCAATAGCCCTCGTAAGGTCGACTACCACTCCCAATGACCAGCTGTACTAGATTTGGGATAGCCAAACCTATAAGTTTGGTATCAAAGAGTGGAGCACTCATACAGGACATCCTTGATGTCTCAAGTCTAAGGACCAGATACACCACTAGGACTACGGAATCGCTGTCTAATAATAAGGCATCATCAACCATCCAGCATTCCGTAAGCGGATCAATCAGTGAACTCATTCTCTAATAAGCACCTGTACTGTATCCCTAGTGTCCCTACATGAGTAGCTATGAGACCAACTGTATCCATCATATGGACGGGTATACAGCACACCAGTCTGTCCGGTTATCACGATATCCCTCTCGAGTAACCTATGACCGGAATTATTTAGGATATGTGTTTAAAGGTGAATCGATCTCATTATCATGATCTCATCACGATCCGATTCCCATTGCACAAATCTAAGGACATCACAATATATATATGCACATATGCAATAGTTATAAAGTGATATACGCCAAAATATAATAAGCAAAAAGATTCTGTATCAAGTCACACGTGCCATCACTCACGTGATTGGCTTACTGGGCACCTATGACTAGCAATCTCCCACTTGACCTAAAGCCAATCACCTATGTGTCTGATCCCCATCAGACCCCTGTGACGCTCAAAGACAATCTGAGACAACAGCTTTGTCAGTGGATCTGCAATGTTATCTTCGGATGGAACTTTTTCCACTGCTATATCTCCTTGGGTTACGATCTCTCTGATAAGTTGGAACCTCCTCAGAACACTTCTGATGAGACCTGGGTTCCCTTATTTGAGTAATCGCCCCAAAGTTGTCGCAATATAAGGAAGTCGACTTCTCGCTATCCGGAACGACTCCCAAATCTGTAATGAACTTCTTCAACCAGACTCCCTCCTTTGCTGCATCTGATGCAGAAATGTACTCCGCCTCTATGGTCGAGTCAGTAGTGGTATCTTGCTTGGAACTCTTCCAGCACACTGCTCCTCCATTTAAGGTGTACACATACCCTGAATTCGACTTGCTTTCATCGACATCAGATTGAAAACTTGAGTCAGTGTAGCCTTCAACCTTAAGGCTATTACCTCCATAGTAAAAGATCCTTAGTCCTTCTCAAGTACTTAAGGATACACTTTACTGCTTTCCAGTGCTCCAAGCCTGGATCCGCTTGATACCTGCTCGTGACACTTAGAGCATGCGCTATATCAGGCCTAGTACATAGCATGGCATACATAATAGACCCTATTGCTGAGGCATAAGGTATCATATTCATGTTCGCCCTTTCTTCTGGAGTCTTTAGGGACATACTCGTAGAAAGCGATATCCCATGTCTCATCGGTATGAGACCTCTCTTGGAATTTTCCATGCCAAACCTTTTGACAATGGTTTCTATGTACCTGGACTGGGACAAGCCAAGCATCCTCTTGGATCTATCTCTATAGATTCTAATCCCCAAGGTATAGGATGCTTCCCCTAAGTCCTTCATGGAGAAATGTCTAGATAACTAAGTCTTTACTGTGGATAGCATTCCTACGTCATTCCCAATGATGAGGATGTCATCCACATATAACACCAAAAAGGTAATAGCACTCCCACTTACCTTCCTGTACACATAAGGCTCATCTTCGTTCTTAACGAAGTCATAAGATCTGATTGCCTCATCAAATCTTATGTTCCAACTTCGGGAATCTTGCTTTAATCCATAAATGGATCTAAGCAACCTACACACCTTATCTGGGCAGTTCTTGGACACGAATCCCTCAGGTTGCATCATATACACCTCCTCGAGGTTCCCATTGAGGAATGTGGTTTTCACATCCATCTGCCAGATCTCATAATCATAGTGTGTTGCAATAGCCAATAGAATTCTGATGGATTTTAGCATTGCTACGGGTGAGAAGGTTTCGTCGTAGTCAACACCTTACCTTTGACGATACCCCTTAGCCACTAGCCTTGCTTTATAGGTCTCTACCTTTCCATCTACTCCGATCTTTTTCTTAAAGATCCACTTGCAACCGATGGGTACAATACCTTCGGGCGTATCAACTACGTTCCAAACCTTATTGGAGTACATAGAATCCATCTCAGAATTCATGGCTTCTTGCCACTTCCCAGAATCTATACTCATAATAACCTCCTCGTTGGTCTGAGGATCAATATCCTCAACAACCTCTCCTCTAATATTTCCCACATATCTCTCAGGAGTATGGGATACTCTATCAGACCTGCGTAAAGTTGAAACTTGTGTATTAGGTACCTGAACAGACTCGGGCTGTAGAGTGGTGCTTGAGCTTGGTTCTCCAACCTCGCTCAACTCTATCATTCTCCCATTGTCTCCGCCAAGAATGTGTTCCTTCTCAAGGAACACTACTCTCTTAACTACAAAGACCTTTTGGTCCTCAAGATGATAGAAATAATACCCACAAGTTTCCTTGGGGTATCCCACAAATTTACATCACTCTGTCCTTGATTCTAACTTATCGGGGTTGTGTCTTTTAACATGGGCAGGGCAGCCCCAAATCTTAACAATCTTAAGATCAGGCTTCTTCCCTTTCCATATCTCATATGGTGTAGACACTACCGACTTATTTGGAACTCTGTTCAGAAGGTAAGCTGCGGTTTTTAGGGCATATCCCCATAATGAGATGGGTAGGTCAGCGAAACTCATCATGGACCGTACCATATCTAATAACGTACGATTTCTCCATTCAGAGACACCATTGAGCTGAGGTGTATAAGGAGGTGTCCATTGGGATAATATCCCATGGTCCTTGAGGAACTGAGTAAACTCTGTACTTAAGTACTCACCTCCTCGATCTGATCGAAGAGTTTTGATACTCTTTCCAGTCTAGTTCTCCACCTCATTCTTATACTCTCTGAATTTCTCAAAGGCCTCGGACTTGTACTTCATTAAGTACACATATCCATACCTTGAGAAATCATCAGTAAAGGTAATGAAGTAGGAGTAACCACCAATGGCATGAGTTGATATGGGTCCATATACATCACTATGTATGAGTTCTAATAGCTCAGTGGCTCTCTCTCCAGTTCCACTAAATGGAGAGTTGGTCAGTTTTCCACGAAGGCAAGGCTCGCAAGTTGCATATGACACATAGTCGAATGGATCTAGATATCCATCATTTAGCAACTTTTGAATCATTCCCTCATGGATATGACCTAGCTTACAAAGCCGTAGGTATGCACTGTTCACCTCATCTCGTTTCCTCTTAGGCACTTACATTCATGATATGTGGAGTAGTGTCTTGCATAAACAAACCTTTATGCAATATTCCTCTCGTCAATCTCCCCTCGGCTTTGCTAGAATTTACAATAAATTGTAGATGTGATAAGCAATACTTGTATCCAATACCAATGCACTATCACAAAAATATGACAATTGGAGATTGATCATGAATGTACCTGAAGCTTCTCCAAGCTTCTATTTCGCCCTCTCTACAAGGTACTCTTTGCAGTTTCTCTTCCAGTGCCCATCTTTACCATAGTGGAAGCACTGGCCTTTGTCCTTTGTTGGGTCTTTCTTAGCAACCTTTGCTTTACCTGGTTTGCCCTTGCCCTTTCCCTTCTTAAGGGACCTTTCTACTTTCCTTTTCTTTCTAGTCTCACCAGTGTAGAGAACTGGCTTCTCTTTCTTAATAGTACTCTCTGCCTCCCTCAACATATTGAGGAGCTCTGGGAGAGTCACCTCAAGCTTGTTCATATTAAAATTCATTATGAACTGTGAAAAGGAATCTGGTAGGGACTGAAGCACAATGTCCACACACAAGTTATCCTCTAGGACCATTCCTAGACCTGTGAGTTTCTCTATCCACTCAATCATCTTTAGGACATGGTTCTGAACCGGTGTCCCCTCAGTCATCCTAGCGCGGAAAAGGCTCTTGGATATCTCATATCGTTGAGTCCTTCCCTGTTCCTCAAACAATTTGCGTACATGTAGGAGAATGGATCTGGCATCCATCTTTTCATGTTGTCTCTGTCACTCAGGAGTCATAGAGCCCAACATATAGCACTGAGCAAGAGTCGAGTCATCAATGTACTTCACGTAGCGAGCGATCTCATCCTCGTTTGCCCCTTCTTTGGGCGTAGGCATCACTGTATCAAGGATGTACACGATTTTCTCCGCTATGAGAATAATTCTCAAGTTATGGAGCCAATCCGTATAATTTGGACCAGTGAGGCGGTTGACATCAAGTTTGCCACGTAAGGGATTTGAAAGCGACATTTTCTGAAAATAAAGATGCAACAGAAATGAATAACATGCAGATTTTGCAAGAAATAAACTATCAAGATATGGACTTCTATCTTAATATGCTCCCACTATTTTACTAAAGAGTCACGCGACACCCTCAGCACGTGAAACGGAAGTCTCCGGCAGACTTCTAGTGGGGATCAGGATCCAATCAGCGTCTTAGTGTAACCTCGAGGGACTCGACCAATCATACTAAGCCTAAAAGGTAGGCAACTCTTGTCGATCACAACTCCTTGTGATTCCCGTCCTGTTCGGCCTCCGAATCACCATGGCCTCGAGGGACTCGACTAACCATGATGCTCGGTTAAGTCAACACCTTCGTTACAAGATGAGTCTGATTTGATGATATACCCTCGAGGGACTCGACCAAGCATACCATGCCCTCAGGTCACCGATGACATCTCTATGTCGTAAGCAAGATAGCGAATCGCGATATAGGTGAGTCTCGAGGGACTCGACCAACTCAACCTACACCGGGAATCAGTTCCTACTCATAACGATGGAAGGCCACGTGGGTCAATCTAATTGCCTCACGTTTACCGACTTAATATTATCGAGAGATATTTCTATGATTTGGTCTCCTAATATGACATGTCACACATATACATATTTAATATATATCTACATCGCATGCAAATATATATACATATCTAGTATGTGTATAAGCAATCACACCAGATGATCATGGACCACAACCTAATATGATTAGGCCCGAGCCAGTAGGCCTAATCACTCACATCAAGATCTATGTGTGCAACGGTGCATCTCCATGCCCTGTGATCGTCCATCTCGTCCTCGTCGGTTCCGTCGACATTTTGATGCATCTTGATGCATCGCGATCGTCCGTCTCGTGGGTCCCACTATCGCATCCACGCTCCCGCTGCGCCTCCTCATGTAATTACAACTTAATCATAGGCACGCAGGCCCGACAATAAACGAGAAATATAATGGAGGCTCGCAGACCTCAATAATAATAATCACAAGTACACACATCACACGGTCCATGATCATCCGTCCACACATCATACATCACATGTATAAATAATCATCATCATGTAGGACTACTAGATAATAATAAAAATAATAATCAACTAAACCTTTTAATTAATTAATATTTTCTGAAATCAGGGACATGTAGGAAATTTCTCAATTCCTAAGGGTATTTTTATAATTTGGATAAAAAACAGAAACTGGAATTTCTCAAATTCACAGGGGCAAAACTATCTTTTTGCCCAAAACCCTAATTCCCTCTTACTGCTGCTGCCGCCGCCACCCTGCTGGCGGCGGCTTGTGCGGCGGGGCGAGGGCGCTGCCCTCGCCTGCAGGCGGCACGGCCGCTGGCGGCGCTGCCGCTACAGGTGGGCGCCCCCGTAGGCGTCGCCGCCTCCGCGGGCGGTTCTGCCGGCGGGGCAACGCCCGCAGGCGGTGCTATCCCGTTGGGCGGCCGCCCCTATGGGGGGGGGGGGGGGTTCGCCCGAGGGAGCAGCGGCGCCTGTGGCGTCTCACCCCGCAGGCAAAGGCGCCCGATCTGCCCGCGGGCTGCCAGCCCCGCTGGACGCAAGCCTGCTGCAAGCAGGCCGCCGGCCGGCTGCTGCAGACGCAGCCCCTGTGCTGTCCGCCTTCGGTTGCGCTGCACGCACGCAGATCGAGGGCAACAACTGTTGCTGCCCTTCCTTGTTTTTGCGTCAACGATTTTGACGTCAAAATTCTTCCTAAACACAACACACGCAGTTCAAAACCAATCATTCGCACGAACAACCTGGCTCTGATACCACTATTGGGAAATCTTGGGGGCGACATCATATGCGCAGCGGAAGAACAAGAAAACAAAATCCCCGATTCCCAAAGAGATGTTCGTCGTCGTGCGAAGATTGGTGCGCAAAATCCGCGAAACTTAAAACTGCGTATAGAGTAGATTGTGTTACCTAGGGAGATCGTATATCCCTGTTTCCTTGCATATCCTTAGGAGAGGGTGAAGGAGGTCAAGCGTCCTCCTCTCTAGCGGTGATCCACACAGCAGGGTTGCGACGACGCTCCTCAAAACTCCAAGCCTGCTCTGAGGTGGAGAGGGAGAGGAGAATAGGAAAGGCAAGCAAAGACTCTAGCCTATGAGGCTCTGAATCCCTCCTATTTATAGAGATCCCTTGTCAAACCCTAATGGGTCCTCCCCTAGTGGGTATTGGATCTGCATCCAATAAGACAAGGGCTCCGTCGGATATCTCATATCCGAACCTCTACTCATCGCAATGCCTACCATATGTGTGTGACCCTCTAGGCCCAATATCGAGCTGGCCGTGAGTCATACTTGTCATTTAATTCATCTACTACTAGAATAGGGTATTTGTCCTTAACGGTTATGCCATTGAGAGCTCGGTAATCAACGCACATTCGTCATGTTCCGTCCTTTTGTACGAGGAGTACTAGTGAAGAGTAGGAGTTGTAACTTGGCCGAATAACTTATATTTTGAGCATCTCTTTTATAATCCTTTCTATTTCATCCTTCTGGAGATGTGGATATGAATATGGTCGAGTATTTGTTGGAGTTTTGCTTGAAAGAAATGATATACAATGATCATGCCGACAGGTAGGAGGTAGGTTGCGCGGTTCGTCAAATATATATGAAAATTTAGCAAGCAAAGGAAGTAGGTTTGGATCCTCAAATTCATGTTGGCTCTCCCTTAGTTTGCTGCTCAAGTTGTACCAAAAATCTACTACATGGTTTGTGCAAAACCTTCTCCATTCGTTGTGGGCAAATCGTCGTTACGTCGCTCCCATGTTTCCCGTGTAGGATCACCTGTTTCCCCTTACTGTAAAATTTCATAATTAGTTTCACAAAATTCGTTGTAATATCACCTATTGTCATTAGCTATTCTATGTTGAGCACGGCCTCATAATCATCAAGAGGGAGGAGGAAGAAATATGCAATAATCTCTTGATTCTGCAGCAACAGTTTCACCTGCGGGCACCTATAATCACACTTTAAAATTCATCCGTCGGCGACCTTAATGTCAAACTTACTGTAATTCTTGATAGGTAAGGCCATCCAGATAGCAACCTTGCTGTTCATAAAATTATTGGTGCTCCCGGTGTCAACAAGAATGGTGATAGGTTGTTGCTTTAGAAGTCCTCCCACTTTCATCGTTTGCGGGTTTGCGTAATTGGCAAGGGCATGCATCATAATATCGATCGACTATTGTCCTTCATCTGTGACCTCTTCCTCATGCTCTTGGACCTCCTCCTCCATATCTTCAAGAAGTTCAATCAGTAGGAGGTGGCCCCTTTTGGAGTGATGATCGCGGTTCCACGGCTCGTCGTAATGCCAACAAAGACCCTTTGCTGATTGGTCACGTAGTTCTTCTCTTGTCAAATTTTTTGGCAGTGAAGGATGGATAGGAGTAGAAGGAGGTTTATATGCTCTAGGCTTAGGAGAGGTTCATCCTTCGAGCATCTTGGTTGAGTCATTCTTCTTGTATTCGGGCAAAAGAAATTATAGTTGTCACGGTACGGGGTTGCCGCGCCTTAACCTCCCCTTTTATCTCTGGCTTGAGTCCTTCGATTAATGTTCCTAACAATTGATGGTCAGTCCAATCATGAGCAAGGTAGGATAGATTCTCAAACCTGGTTTAGTACTCTTGAATCATAGAGGTTTGTTAAATCTTTGCAAGTTGGCCATCGATATTTTCATACTCCGTAGGTCCGAAATGATTCAGTAGTACATTCTTAAATTGATTCCACGTTGGAGCCCCATGATTGTATTCTAGCCAATTGTACCATTGAATTGTATCTACTTCAAGGTGGATGACAACAATTTCCACCATAGCATCATTCGACGTTCGGTAGTAGCGAAAGTAACGTTCGACGCGCGAAATCCACCCCGCCGGGTCTCCTTCTTCCTATCGCGGGAAGTCCACCCTAATGCATGGTTGAAGCATGTCTGAGGGCTGTCCCTCCTTCTCGGGAGGCCTCTCTGAACTCTCTCCTTGCTGAAATTTGGTTGGACTCGGCAGTTGTCCAATTCCAAATTCTGAATTCTGCAAACAAAGCGCGTAATTTGTCCTCCAAGAGCGATTCAAGCCATGATTCAATCCAAGATTCTCATGCTTCAAATTTTGCATCAACTAGATCTTGAGAAGCCATAACATATGCCTATTATAATTCACGGGGAGACCAAAGGATGATTCGCGGTGGTGGAGATGACAGTGGAATTTAGCGACGATCTTTTAAGCAATTGTGGGAATTGCTTTCGGCAACTATGGAGGGTTGATGGATGGTTGTGGAAGGGTAGCAAGACACTAAGAATGCTACTCTGATACCAAGTGATAGAACCCTAGCGGATTCTATGCTTGGGGTTGATCTCTTTAGGGGATCGACCTCCTTGGAACTCTATAGGGGTTCCTTCCTCCAAGTTGTTTCTCAAAGGCTACTAAGAAGATTCATATATTGCTTGTCAAAATAGGATGAATACATAACTATTTATATGGCTTCTAAACTCCAACTCTTAATAGGACTCCTACTTCTAACCAACTCCTAATAAGACTCTTACTCTAAGAAGCAACCTCCCAACTAACCCTAACCCTAGCCGACCTCTTCACCTCTTTAATAGGAGTCGGCTAGGTAGGTTTTACATGAATACCCCTTTCAATAAAACTCAATTAGGACTTTCCTAGCTAGAGTCCTAATAGAAGCCTTCCTTCTGAGTAACCACACGGATGACCTTACACTATCGAGACTAAACCAAGCTATGCCCTTTTCCGAGCTATGGCATAAAGAATCATAATATTTTTAGTGCTAGAAGGAGGGCTCCGATATCGCATGAATGTCCACCAGCAAACAACCTCAATGAGTGCCCTTCCGTGGAGGTGCTCGCCGCCCATTCTACCTTTTGCCTTGGAGGCCAATCATTTGCTCCTCCACAAATAGATGGGAACACCTCCACTCAGACCTCCACGTGCTATTGGCGTTCATTCAACGACCCTAGGCTCTCACCTCTTGAGATTAGCAAGGGACAGATGGTGGTTCCTACAGAGACATTCCTTAGCCTCACCCATCAGGTGCAAGCATTATGCATACTATCACATCCCATATACTATAGCTCATTCAAGAAGCAGCCCCTCCCCTATCATCATCACCCATATCTTAGCCAACCTTTGCTCTCCCGAGGCACAACACTTCTCCAATTGGCCCATTGCCTATGGCTCTTGACGCTAACCCTCCAACCGAGGAATAACCAGGAAACCTAGGACCAACATCAGGGCTTGACATCCGACATGCCATTCCTACCTTTTCCGAAGCAAATACACTATCATATACCTTAGCAAAGAACTCATTGCAAGCTCAACTATAGAGGATGAGACTCCTGGATGAGGTCCAGAAGGAAGAATATAAAAACAAGGAGGATTAATGGGGATAGCCTGACAATAGGATCCCCTTTCACCCAAGAAATTCAAGCCAAACCCATCTCACTCAACTTTTGCCTCCCAACATTGGAGGCCTATGATGGTGGTGTTGATTTGATAGAACATGTTGCTGCCTTCCAGGCCCAAATGGTCTTGTACGACACATCTGACACTTTGATGTGCTGAGCATTTCCTATCAATCATGTCTTTTGACCAACTCATCAAGGAATTCAAGTTACACTTCTTGGTTAATGGACAACTCAAACCATCTACAGCGACACTCCTTGGGCTAAGGCAGAAGGAGGATGAGTTTCTCTTTCTTCATCACTTGTTTCACCACAAAAATTCAAGGGGTAACCAATGCTCACCCCTCACTGATTATATAGGCATTTATAATGGGGCAATGATCCACAAGGTTCTTTTGGTCATTAGTCGAAAGGCCCCTAGTGACAGTCTCTCAGATGTTCTAAAGGGCTCATCAGTTCATTATCGCCAAAACACTAGTGGTAGAAAGGTGCAAGGAGATGAACAAAAGGCCCCACGCAGAATAGTCCTGAGGTTCATCCCTAAGACTGTCCAAGAAAAAATTCAACAGGCTAGAACCTCCACTCCCAAGGTCACCACCACCACTCTCAATTCATCCAAGATAGAAATCTTTCTCTAAATCAAGGAAAAGGGGCTTTTAAGGGAGCCCAAACTGTTAAAGACCCTGTTTGAGTTCAAAGATAAAACAAGATATTGCAAGTACCATTGAGTCTATTAGGAACGAGTTGGCACTAAGAGGGAGGGGTGAATTAGTGCAGCAATAAAAACGTCGATTCTAAAAATATTTCGTACAATAAAAACCGAACTCGAAAGATAACTTGAAATTCAATGCATGTTTGTAACTGTAGGTGTAGAAAAAGCACAGTAAGAAGGAAAGACAGTTTTCTATAAAAGTAAATTATAACAAAGAAATGCAAACCAGATTTTTATAGTGGTTTGGTAGTCGTGACCTACATCCACTCTGCTGATTCCTCTTTCGTCGAGGCCACCAGCATCCACTATCGGTCTTCCTTCAATAGGCGAAGACCAACTACCTTTTACAACTCGATTCTCCTTTTACCGGGTTTAGGAGATAACTCTTACACCCCCACTCACTCCTCTCTCAAACTATTCTAACACTTAGAACTTTGAGAGGAGTTCACAAAAGATTACAGCAGCATTTCTTTCTTTTTCACTCTCAAGTCTTATGTTTCTTTTAATCAGGGATGAGAGGGGTATTTATAGGCCTCAAGTTGATTCAAACTTAGAGCCTAAAAATATCTCATCCCGAGTTTCCTAGGTACGGGCAATACCACCGCTAGTGTCAGTATGACACTGACACTGCATTGGGCGGTACCACCGCCTAACACTAGGCAGTGCCACCACTTGGCACCCTGCCACTGGGCGGTACCACCACCTGTAGCCTCTCGGAGACTGTGTA